>NW_022436995.1:11899299-11903896 GCF_009761245.1 Sapajus apella
AAGAAAGAAAGAGAGAGAAATAAAGAAGGAAAGAAGGAAAGAAAGAAAGAAAGGAAAGAAAGGAGTCTCAGGGATCCCAGCCCTTTGGGAGGCTGAGGCAGATGAATCACTTGAGATCAGGATTTTGAGACCAGCCTGGCCAATATGGTGAAATCCCTGTCTCTACTAAAAATACAAAAATTAGCCGGGTGTGGTGGCGCATGCCTGTCATCCTAGCTACTTGGGAGGCTAAGGCAGGAGAATCACTTGAACTTGTGAGGCAGAGGTTGCAGTGAGCCAAGATCGTGCCACTGCACTCCAGCCTGGGTGACAGAGTGAGATTCAATCTCAAAAAAAAAAAAAAAAAAAAAAGGCTATAACAAAAGATCTAGCATTTTTGTCTTTGAAGACAAAAGAGGAAGAAAAAAAGAGTGGGATGAAAAACTACTCAATGTAATACTGACTGAAAACTTCCCAAATTGAGCGTAAGACCCAAACTTAGAGATTCAAGAAGTTGAGCAAGCCCTAAATAGAAAGTTACACCAAGACATATCACAGTCAAACTTTAGAAAACAAATTTGAAAAAGAAGAATAAAGGAAGGGGAATGGGTGTTTCTGGTTTTAAGACGTACATAACTATGCTAATCAAGACAGTGTTGTATTGGTGAGGAAAAGGCACATAGATTAGTGGAATACCATAGACAATCTGGAAATACACCCATCTGACATTTGACAAAGGCGTGTAGGGGAATCAGAGAACATTAACTGCAGTTATCCGGATGATGGTTTAGACAAGGCCGGTGGAAGATGGCGTGGAGAAGAAGGAAGGTATCTGAGAGATAGTACAAAGGAAGAATTGAGAGTTGGCAAGAGAGTGAGCCCAAGGCACACAGGAGAGGGTGTCCCAGAGGCCCAGGCAAGCTTTGGGCTCCATTCCCTGGAAGGATGGTGGTGCCACTGCTGAAGAAGGAGGGCTTGGCGTGAGCCGGTGTCAGGTCCTTTTATTCACCTTGGTCCATCATCAGCAGGAGGAAACTCCAAGTACAGGAAAGCAGCTTGAATGAGAGTGCAGGTCTTGAGGTGCTGGGTTTTTGAGACCTTAGCATGAAATAGAGTATTTCTCCAGAGTACACAGTTTGATAGTGAGGGTTGGTTATAGTTGACATTTTTCTAGTTCTGGTTTGAGTCACAGGGAAAGCCAATGAGGAAGATAGAAGAGACAGGAAGAGAGCAGGTTTGTAGGGCATCATAGCCATTGATGACAGAGTTCAAGAAAAAGGGGATAGTGACAGCCTATTCCTTCTAAACCCAAATACACTTTATTGTCCTTCTTGACCTCTGGATGACCCTGGACCCCCAAGGGTGTGCCTCTCTTGGTTTTCTTGAAAACATTCTCTAATTTATGTGATGACTGACTTTTTCATATTGTCATAATCTTTTAATCACAACACGTGAGTTCAGCTTTACTCAATACTGGCCCAACACAGAATTGTGTCAAGGAAATCAGACTAATTTGCTAGGTTTCTCCCTCCTTCTATAAGGATAGACAGGGTTTTTCAGCATACATTGTACAGCGGTGATTGCTGCAAATCATTGACTAGATTTCTATCACTTAAAAAAATAATGACATAAGGCAAACGTTGATGCGGAAGCCTCAGGAGCAGAGCAGGATGAGGCAAATCCTTTCCCTTGATACTAAGAAGCACCAAGGGCAGGGTGTGTGGTTGGCTGATTTATGGTGGCCGAGGCACACTGAGTTGGGATGTGTTCTGGATGGGCAGATGCATGGGGCTCTGAGAAAATATCCTGGATTCAAGGGCAGAACTGTCCCAGAGTCAGTGGGGCAGAGCACAACTTCACACCCCACATCTTGCCTGACCGGGGCCCAGGCTGCAGCCTGCGTGCTGTGCACCAGGTAAATGTGAACACAAGCAACTCTCCTGAAAAGGTACATTTGGTGCAGTGTGTCAGGAGACTCAAGAGACAGTTTATTTTGATTTTTTGGAAACAGAGCCTTTCTCTCTTTCCCAGGCTTGAGTGCAGCAGCACAATCTCGGTTCATTGCAGCCTCGAACTCCTGGACTCAATTGATCTTCCCACCTCAGCCTCCTGAGTAGCTAGGACTGCAGACCGTGTGCTGCCATGCCTGGCTAAGTTTTGTATATTTTGTAGAGATGGGGTTTTGCCGTGTTGTCCAGACTGGTCTCAAACTCCTGAGCTCAAGAGATTCTCACATCTTGGCCTCCCAAAGTGCTGGGAATTACAGGCATGAGCCACTGCGCCCGGCCCTGAGAGGCCGTTTAATTTAGTGCTAAGACAAGCCATGACTCCAACAATCAGGTGAGCTTGCATTCAAATCATGCTTCTGCCACTTACTACCTGTGTGACTCTGAGTAGGCATATTGTTTCCATGCTTGCAGCCTCAGTTTCCCTCTCTGTAAAATGGGGATAGAAATAGCACTTGCTTCATAGGTTGTTTTAAGAATTAATTTTAAAAAGCATTCGGCACAGCCTGTCACATATTATTTACTTAATATATGTTAATTTTAAAAATCTTTAGTTCTAGCTTTGCCTCTAATTAGCTGTGACACCTGTACCAGTCACGTGGTTTCTTTACCTCTCAGTTTATTCATCTTTGAATCATGATGACAAAATAATGATGCTGGGGAGTTGGATTAGAAGGCTGTACAAAGTTGCTTTTTCAATTTCAGATAACATGATACTGCAGATCAAAGTGGGGACAAACTTTTGGAGTAAGAGTACTTTTCTTCCCCAGATATGACTGGCTTCATTGCTTGATTTACAGCACTTGGTTAACCTGGTTAAATGTCTTTGTGTCTGTGCATGTCTCAGATGCAGAACCAGGGATGGTCACAGCGTATCATTATGATTTATGCCTGTCTTTTTTTGTGTACATGTGCTTGTGATGTCTAGCAGAAAATCACAATGGAAATAATTGATAGATTTAAAGACATTAAATAAAAATATATTTATTTAATAATTACAAATAAATTTAAAAGATGAAAAGGAAATGAAAATAGGCTCCTAACTAGATAAAATAAGGGCTGCCAACCTTAATGAAGAAAGAACTCTTAAAAATCCTTTCAAAACATTATGAGCCTTACAGCAAAATGGGCAAATGAGGTTGTAAAAAATTCACAGAAGAGACAGTGTACATGGCTGATAAAAATGAAAATCTACTCCAACTTTACCAGTAATTGAAGGAGTACGCGTTAAAATGACTTACCACTTTTTTTGTCCTATTGTGACAAACCCTGGCTAGTTGTTTACCAGATTTCCTCCTGGGATCAGGGCAGACTGTGTTTCCCAGACTCCTTTGCAGTTAGGTATACTGGCATATGACTAAGCTGGGTAATGGAATATGAGTGGCAGTGATTTACGCTACCTTGGTGAAGCTGCTGGCTCAGTCCTCCGTGCTTTCTCTTTCCCCTTGTTTGTTCACTGGATGGAAAGAACCCAGGTGAAGATGACCAAGCCCGAGACGATGGTGGGATCACTCAGTGGAAAAAGGCTGGGTCCCTGGATACCTGCATGATTGTGTGAAGTAGAATGTTCCTGCCCACCTGCATCAGATAGCGACTGAAGCAAAAATCCTTTTATTGTGTTAAGGCATTGACATTCCGAGGTGGTTTGTGACCGAGTTACCCTACCCTAACTAATTATTTATCAAATTAGGAAATATTATTATCATAGCATTACTGGCAAATGTGTTCATTTCATCCACCACCTGTGAGATTCTAGGTTGATACAATTCTTTTTGAAAATAATTCATTCTGAAGGATCTTAAATAGTCATACTTTTTGGCTTAGTGATTACATTTTTTTAAGGAATTTATCTTAAGGAACAAGGAAAGTAGCAAATAAGGAATTTTATACAAAGATGTTCATCATATATTCCAACAATAAGAGAACATTATTAAATCTGTTATCAGGCATTCATAGGGTAGACTATTTTGCAGTGATTGGAAATGATTTTGAATATTACTAATGAGATGCTTGTGATGTAAGGTTAAAATAGAATACAAAACTGCATATGTGATTCTGTTTTGTAGAAATAGTATATGTAAAAATATGCAGATGATATATATAAGCATTATGCATAGAAAAACTAAACAAGAACATCAAAAGGTTTAATGATGAGTAACTTGGATTATTGGGTAATACAATTACAATTGTAACGAGTAATTTTGGCTTTCCTCCTTATATTTTTCTGTAGTTTCAAGCTTTCCTTAATAAATGAATTTCCTTAACAAATACATTTTTTAGACAGATTTTTTTTAAATCAAAAGAATACCTTGGCCGGGCACGGTGGCTCACGCCTGTAATCCCAGCACTTTGGGAGGCCGAGGCGGGTGGATCACGAGGTCAAGAGATCGAGACCATCCTGGTCAACATGGTGAAACCCCGTCTCTACTAAAAATACAAAAAATCAGCTGGGCATGGTGCTGCGTGCCTGTAATCCCAGCTACTCAGGAGGCTGAGGCAGGAGAATTGCCTGAACCCAGGAGGCGTAGGTTGCAGTGAGCCGAGATCACGCCATTGCAGTCCAGTCTGGGTAACAAGAGCGAAACTCCGTCTCAAAAAAAAAAAAAAAAAAA
>NW_022436995.1:11903996-11963354 GCF_009761245.1 Sapajus apella
ATGTGCACAGGTGCTCACCAGACTGGCAGGAGGCCATTTGTAGGTAGCATAACTGAGGCTTTGTATTGGAAAGTCAGGAAGAAGGCCTGAGCCCCAGCTGTCTTTTCCTCCCCTGGCCACCTGCTTTTGGCCAAGGCAGCTGGAGAATACTGATTTTTGGAATGAGAGGGATCATAGTCTTGGAGAAAGAGCAGCACATCAGAAAAGCTGCAGCTCCCATGCAGAGCTCAGCCATGGTAGTCTGATGTTTTTTCCTTTGATAACTATGACCCAGGGATTATCAACTGCTCTTGGCAGCGTATGGTGAGGAGAGGTTGAGTCTGAGAGAGGAGGAAGGCTGGAGTGTGTCTAGGTGTCTTTGATTCCTAGGTAGGGTGGCCTGCATCTCATCACAGCTGTTTATTTGGGTGTTGTGGTCTTTAGGAGTGGGATGGAGAATGTCATGTTAATTTCAGAAACTATTAGAAGTAACTACAGAATAATGGAGTTGCTGTTTGGACCCTGTGCTGGGGACACGCAGCACAATCCCGCATGGAAGAGAAGGCCCCCTACCTGAGTTTGAATGGGAGGACTTTCTGTCATTGGAAATACCTACTGCGCCCCAGATGCTTTTCCGGACAGCAGAAATATAACAAGTAGGTCTTCGAGGAAGAGGCCCCGTGTTGTGAGGGAGGAAAGACAAGCACAAATCATAATGATACTCTGTGATCATCCCTGGTTCTGCATCTGAGACTTGCACAGAAGCAAAGACATTTAATCAGGCTAAGTGCTGTAAATCAAGCAACGAAGCCAGTCACAGGTGGAGAAGGAAAGCGCTCTTACTCCCGAAGTTTTTCCCCACTTTGATCTGCAGTGTCATGTCATCTGAAATCGAAAAAGCAACTTTGTACAGAAGCAGGAACAAATGGCTCATTTATTTTAAATATCTTGCCCGCCTGATATTTCTGCCCTTGAATGTTTTCCTTAGTTACCTGGGAAACGTTTTTTAGGACTGAAAACAAATATATACCCCACCAATGTTAATGACCATGAAAATCCTCCAATTTGCATTGAAATCCTTAACTAATCTGTGCTGGTTACCTAACTTCTCCAGGTGAGGACGGAGAAGCAAGGTGTTTTCCTTAATGAGTAACAAAACCCACTGTAATGTGTTTGCTTGAAAGCTGCCAGGGAGTTTTAATAGATCTTCTCAAGGTTTTATCGTTTAGTGCTAATCCAGATTCTGTGAGTTTTCACGCTGCTCTGGGCAAGCCAGCCAGTCTGCAGTGTGGGGGTTCCATGGGAAGAAATGAGTTCTGCAGCTGAGTCTGGTTATGACAGGAACAAAAAGGACAGCCTCTGTGAGGTGGTAGGAGAAAGGACTGCGAGCCAAGGACATGTTGGGAGAACATTCCTCTGGCTGTCCTCACAGGCAGGGAGCAGCTGGAAATGTGACCAGGCCTGGGGCTCCAAGGTCAGCTTCCCTGAATACCTCTGGCCTGGGGCAGGATTTCCTGAAAGGGCTGTGACGATTGATGACCGCCACCAGAGGGCTCGGGAGGGTGGGACCTCCACAGAGGCAGAACGCATCTGCAGTGGGTTAGTGCCTTCAGTGCCTTCATTCTCTTCCCAGGGCAGTGTAGACATTGGCTGAGCATCAGCAAAAGCAAGGAGGGAGAAATCACATGGGGGCCCTGCTTTCTAAGAGGGAAAAGTCCATAAGATACTCATGCCGTTCGTTCTTCACCCTTTCATTTGTTCATCCATTCACTGGTTCATCCATTCATTCATCCGACGGCGATTGTATGCCTGCCCTATGTCGGCAGCGTGTCTAATAGAAGGGCATTTGTAAAGAAGGCTTAAAGAGTCCTCTACCTTTAAGAAGCTTCCCATCCAGTGAGGAGCAAGTGCAAACAGGTACATCTAGTATCTGTTAAGGGAGATGATCTCTTCTCTTTAAGCTTCTTGACCCTATCCTGTGCCTGCCATTGTCAGCTGGCAAGTCTGCCCACCATGTTGTTTATGTGGATGATTTAAAGCCTACGCCTCCCTCTGTTCTTCCCGCTTGCTGTGGGTAATCTGCATTTAATCAGGGAGTGCCTTGAAGACATAAGAGCATTCCTTTTTCAGCCTCTTCATTTTGGACTATTCTTCTTGGCAGCCTTCTCCAGCCAAAGCTCTTTCTCCAATGTGCTGAGTTTTCTCAGATAGGGTGTAGGGGACACTCTACACGTCTTTGTCCTGGGCCTACCCCCACCTCCATGCAGTGTAGGGCAGCCTCTTCCCAATGCCTTCCTTGGCTTCCACCTCCACGCTGGCCCCTTGTCCTCTTCCCCTGTTGGCTCTGAGGTCCTTGTTGGGTCCTTAGTCCTCTGTTATTCACATTGGGCTCTTTCTCCAGTATGGGGTTTGTTCATTCCCCAAATACACAAGTCCCTTGGTTTTTTTTTCGTTATAGTTTTTTTTTTTTTTTTAAGACTCCAGAAGCTTTCCTGTCTACTCAACCAATCATCTTTCCCCAAACCATGTTACTTACCCAGGTGCTGGTTCCCTCTGCCTGACTACCCTGGACCCGCTGTGTGGCCTCAGTTTGCTGTGAGGATTGTATAGCATGACCTACATCCCATCTCAGGTGGGACAATCCAGTAAAAGCTGATTCCTGACTCTTTTCTAATCATGCAAGGACAAAGTGGTTTGGAACTGCCCTGATGTTGGGAGTCAACATCCTGGTGCTTTTACCTACCACCACCTAGCATGTCAGACTGGGGACAGTAGGGCCACTGCAAACAGAGGGTCAAGGTTGTGTGAGGAGAGTTTGTGTACATGTCAGCAACACAGGAGAGCATGTTGGTGATGTTGGTATAGACAGGACAAGGCCCAGTAGTGAAGGCTCCCATTCTGTCCTGTTGGGACCCTCAGAGGCAGCTTTCCTAGGAAACAGGCAGGTTCTGGGAACTTGTCCTTACCAGATGTGACTGGGTGCTGGATTTGGGGTCTGGAGCTGCTTCCTTCTAACTCGATCCTGATTCCTTGCCAGTGAGTCACTTCCTTTCCCCAGGGACAAGTGCTTTTGTTTGGGTAGTTGCTTTAGGCTGTGGGAGTTCCAGAAGACAGCACTCCAGTGTGTAGGAGGGAGGGAGGAGGGAGGGAAGGAGGTTGAACTGGTGCCAGCAGTGGGGTTTTCCTGAACCCCAACTTGAGAGACTGAGCAGATCCTTGTCTTCTCTGGGATGGGCTCCTCCAGGAAGGAGTTCTCAAGGAGTTCCTGTCAGGCCCTGAGGAGAAGGGGCAGGAAAGATACTCAGACGTGGGCCTGTGTGTAAGGGGCGGCAGAATGGTTCAGGCACCATGGCATCGTTTCGGGCCAGGGAATCCTTTTCTGTCCTTAGTTTGATCATGCTGGCCCTGTGTCTGACCCCACTGTCCTGGCCTTGGGCCTGCCTCTGCTTCCTCCTGGTGTGTGGGGACGGCCACTTTGGCCTGAACCAAATCAGGTGACTTGTTCAACCTTCCTGTAGGATCTTTGTGTAGGGGAGAGAAGGTGGGGCCTCCATCCCCCAAGGAGCATATGTTCTAACAGAAACTAGATTGTTAGATTTTTTTTTTGTTCACTGTCAAGAAAGGTTATAAATCAACAGGAGCAAACCTCAAAAGGCAGACAGACGCAGACAGCACGTGTGCTCAGCCCACTCGGTGCACCCTTGCCAGACGGATTTTTGGGAACCCTCACTCAGTGACCCTGCTCCACAGCCTACAATGGCTCTTTCTTGCCCATCTCATCAACATTGGTCTGGCACTGCCTTTCAGGGCCCGATATAACGTTTGGCTTTGCCTCGGCTTCTAGGTTTAATTCCCCACAATCATAGTTCTAGTCCTCTGCTGCCCTCTGGTCTTTCAAAATGAGGATTTTTAAACTTTTCTGCCTAGGATCCACAGTAAGAAATACTTACCCTTATTATGTGTGACAAATGCAGGTATTTTTTTTTTCCTCTTTTCTTTCATTCTTTTTTTACTTCATTAAAAAATGCTGTTCCTGACCCGAGAAATTAATTTCATGACCGACTCAAGAGTAGTGACCCCCAGATTGAAACGCAGGGCTAATTTAACAAAATACTAATCATGGAAGCTCAAATGAGATCCAAGAATGGCGGAGCTGGAAAGTACCAGTGCAAGCTCATCAGCCGTATCCTGAGGCAGAAGTGGCCCATCAAATCTGATAAGAAGTTGTTCCAAAAACATAGAGCTGTGGGCTTCAATTTTTTTTTTATTGCACTGATTATAAAAAAATTTTACATCAGTAAAAAAATATTTGAGCATACAACTCCAATATATATCTGGTTATTTATTTTGCTACTATCAGCAGTAAAGTTGCAAATCTATTTTCAAATGGTTCTGATAATCTCAGATGCTTTTCCAGCCAATGTCTCATCAGATCTGTTCAGGAAGTCTCCCCACTCTGGGGAAAACTGTTCTCTCCCAAACCTTCTTCCTTCCATATTGCCCTTTCTTTCCGGACACAACCACTGTATCAGTCTGTTTTCACACTGCTGTAAAGATGCTACCTGTGATTGGGTTATTTACAAACAAAGGAGATTTAATTGACTCACGGTTCTGCATGGCTGGGGAGGCCTCAGGAAACTTACAATCATGGTGGAAGGGGAGGCAGGCACATCTTACATGGCGGCAGGTGAGAGAGAGCAAGCAAAGGCAGGGAAAACTACCTTCTAAAACCATCAGATCTCCTGGGCACTCACTCCCTATCACAAGAATACCATGGGGGAAATTGCCCCCATGATCCAGTCACCTCCCACCTGGTCCCTCCCTTGGCATTTGGGGATTATGGAGATTACAATTTGACATGACATTTGGGTGGGGACACAGAACCAAACCATGTCAAGCACAAAAGCTCCATTTGCTCCTTCTGTTCCCCAGAAATCTGGAGAGAGTTGTCTTTGACACATCTCTTTCTCTTGTCACCTCAACCATTCACTTACTGTGTTCTGGGAACTTGACTGCCCAGGAGACAGTCAGCTCTTCCCACCTTCTCCTGCCACATTACTTTCTTCTTCTTCCGACTCCTCACAAGAGCCTCCCTCTCCCTGGGATGCTCCCCTGCCTGTCTCCACAAGACTGACTCCTACTCACCTTTCAAGCCCCCACATATAGGCCACTGTCTCAGAGGGACCTTCTCTGATCATTGGCCACTTCTGAAGCACCTTGGACTTTGTTTCATGGCTCTTACCACAATTTTATTTTTATATTTATTTATGTTTTAGTTTGTTTAAAGGATGTATCTCTCCAGCCTCAAGGCTGTAATTTCTTGATATGTGTGTATGTGTGTGTCTGTGTGTATGTGTGCGAATGTGTGTGTGTGTGTGTGTGTGTGTGTATGTGTGTGTGTCCAGCACTCAGGCCATAGAGTCTAAATAAATATTTCATATAAAAACCCTATGAGGTAGTTAAAAACAGTATCTCCCCCCCGCCACCCTTTTACAGATGAAGAAAGATAGGTTAATTGCCAAAGGTCAGCTGGTTAATAAAAGTGAATGCTGGCCTCACACCCGTTTCTTTCCAATTACATTATGCACACTTACCAACAATTCTAGATTGTTCATTTATTATCTGCCTAGGCTAAGGCTCAAATTTAAGTCCCATCTACCTTGCTGATGCCTGACCATTCCTCTACAGCGATTCTCCTTCTTGTGCTAGTTTGGGTTGTATTCAGGGTCTGAAGGAACACTGTTTCCCCCGTGTTGTTCTGGATAATGACACCGGCCTTCTCCCCGTGGCCCATCTCCTGTAATCTTACTCTCCTAAGCTAGATCGTAAAAGTGAGACCTTGGATTCCCACAGCACTGGAGAGGACCTGAGCATACCACCTATGGAGTAAATAATTACTGATTAATTGATGGTTATCCGGGACCTGGCAAAGACTTCATTTGACTTCCAAGTTAAATCCCCCGACTTGGTGCAGACCTGTTCTGCAGCCAAGAGCAAGAAGACCGCACCTCTGATTCAGAGGCATTTTAACTGTTCCAATTTGCAATTGTTGGCCTTCTTCCTGGTGGATCTCAGTGTAATTTCTGACTGAGAGCCAAGAATTTAAGGGTCTTCAATAGCAGGAGTAATTTCATGAGTTGCTGATGGCTAATTAGGGATGATTACAGTTAAGAGGCTTTACTTTCTTAATAACCCCCAGAAAGGGCCTGTGGTAGCTTAAAAATCTTGATTCTTTTCCCCTGAGAATGGAATTGTCTGGTTCTCATGACTATCTTTTCGTAAATCCTTGTCATTTATCTTCCCACCCACCTTTTCTGGTGAGAAGGAAGTCTGAAGTCCCGGGAAGAAACAAGAAAATAATGATCTTAGAGAACTCCACCATTATTAGAACGGATCCCTGGCACACCCTGGAACTTTGCTTCATTTATCTTTCCCTTCAAGGAGATGCAGCAGGAGAGAAGACTGGGCCATGCTCTGTTTTATCCTCAAATTTTATTACATTGGAACCAGTTCGTCCATCCCACAATTTCTGACGCTATTTATAACTTGCCTTTGAAACTATTGGCTCTCTTGACAACGTTTAGAAGTTCTGTTTGGCGAGGGCTTCTGAATGAAGTAGTATTTATGAGTGAGAGTTTTTACCTACCTCTTTTCACTGTGACAACATATTTTAAGTATTACTTGACCTGTTCTTGCATCAGCGTATTAGTTCATTTTGTGTTGCTATAAAGGAATGCTTAAGACTGGGTAATTTATAAAGAAAGGTTTATTTGGCTCCCAGTTCTGCAGGCTGTACAAGAAGCATGGTGCTGGCTGGCATCTGCTTCTGGTGAGGACCTCAGGAAGCTTTCAGTCATGGTACAGGGGGGAAGCATAGCCAGTGTGTCACATGTCAGGAGAGGGAGCAAGAGAGAAGGGAGGAGGTGCCAGGCTCTTTTTAACAATCAGATCTCACCCTAACCAATAGAGTGAGAACTCACTCATTACCACAAGGAGGGCATGAGGACGTTCATGAGGGACCCACCCCCATGACCAGACACCTCCAGTGGGCCCCACCTCCAATACTGGGAATCGATTTTTAGCATGAGATTTGAAGGGGACGAGTATCCAAACTCTCAGTATCATCAGAACTACCATTTATTTACTGAGGGTGACTCTGCACCAGCCACTGTCTAAGCATGTCATATGCGTCCCTTCATTTAATCTTTAGAACCACCTACAGGAACTCTTGAGACAGTATTTTTAAAAACAAGTTTAATTGAGATATAATTTATATCTTGTATGTTTCACAATTTAGTATACAATTCAGTGATTTTTAGTATATTTGCAGGATTGTGCAACCATCACCACAATCTAATTTTAGATCACATTTGTCTCTCCAGGAAAAAGTACTGTACCCTCCCATGAAATCCTCCCAACCCCCAACCTCCAACCCCTGGCCACCACAAATCTACTTTGTCTCTGTAGATTTGCCTATTCTGGGCATTACCTATAAATGGAATCATATAATGCATGCTGTTTTTGTATCTGGCTTTTTTCACTTAATATAATGTTTCCAAGGTTCATCCATGTTGTTGCATTCGTGAGTACTTTATTTCTTTTTATTGTTAGTTGATATTTTTACTCAACTTGTGCAGTTGGGGAAACCAAACATGAATGTGACATGACATCTATGGTCAAATAACCTGTAACAGATGGGGCTGCATTTCCAGTACAAGTGTGCCTAGCACCAGCTCCCCTATTAGCTCAGAGTCTGAGGTAATCGTTCTGATAGTGATTTACTGAACATCTTCTGTGGGTCAGGCACTGTGCTGTTTGCCTTGTAAACTTGTTACCTCATGTTCATATATAATCAGATTTCAGTTGGGAAATCCTGGTAACCATAACTGGGCACTTTTGTTTTAATATCTTATCTTCCATTTGCTCATTTCTGGTTTCATTAACCCAGGTATGCATCTAGAATCTTCCTAAGTAAATGATGCTAAAAATAACATTGCTCATTTCTGTAGGACTTGAACGTGACTCCCAGTTGCAGGAAATTGGCAACGTCTCTGAAGAACCCTTGCTTTTGCCTGAACCCCAAGCATCATGGTCTCCCATTTCATGGGGTCTTTCAGGTAAGTGAAGAACCTTTATTAAAAAAACAGGAGGATAAGAAATTTGATGTTTGCATTTTATTATATTGTTTCTTATTAAGTAAGTGATCTTAAGGGTCTACAACTGACATATTATATCAAGACTGATATTTTTGATATAATACGTCCAGATGGGTAATAGTTTGCTATTCAGAAGGGTCTCCAAGGCCTTGGGAGCTGTGTGCTGTGCTGAGTGGTTTGGGGTCTAAGTCAATCTACTATCTTCTGGGAGACCTTCTCTAGGCTTCAAAAAAATTTTTTTAAGCTGGGTGCAGTGGCTCATGCCTGTAATCCCAACTTTTTGGTATGTTGAGGCGGGCGGATAACTGGGGTCAGGAGTTTGAGACCAGCCTGGCCAATGAAGTGACACCCTATCTCTACTGAAAATACAAAATTACCTGGGCATGATGGCAGGCGCCTGTAATTCCAGCTACTCAAGAGGCTGACGCAGGAGAATCACTTGAACCCGGGAGGTGGGGTCAGATCAAAGGATATTTATTTACCATGGTTGTGTAATAGAATGATGCAAAAAACTTTTAAAAAATCATTCTCTGGTTGCAACGCCATAGATTTTGTTCGAATATGGTATTTTTAAAAGGTGCTCTCTCTTGTCCCTCATGTGCAAAACATCTTTGACTTTCAACCACATTTTAAAATTCAATCTTTATATCAACCATGCATGGCAAGTTGAGTAAGTACTCTTATCCCTTTTGTTAGATCAGAAAACCAGTGCTCAGAGAGCTTACATCACGGCTGTCACCTCCCTTTATATGCAGTTGGAATAAGGGGTCTGAGCATTGGAACTGTAATCTGTGTTATCGAGGTTATTTTCAAACTTTTTAAAAAGGCTGGCAGACCCTTTTAAAAATTCTTCCATCAAAATCCTATGCAAGATCTCAATATATAAAAGAGACAACGACAGTATTTTATTAATATAAATTTATAAGCTTAAATTTATACTGTTTATACATGATGAGATCAATGCATTAATTTTGATAAATACCAACATTTGAAATCAGGGTTTATCGTTGTCAGCTTCATTATCTGCTTCAGCATCTAGTTTACTTTGCAGCGATTTAAATAAATTGTGAATCTGGAATGAGGGGAAGGAAGAAAGTTTTGTTTCAAAGTTGAGTTATTACCATATCTTGTAGTCTTTTTTCCCGTAACTATACATTAGTCCCAAATGCCTAGAACTTATAACAGAAAGTAAAATGGTCTGTAGTATGTTATTATGATGGTGCCACAGGTGGTTGGCCAACCAGGGCTAGAGCATTGGCCAAGCAGATGCCCTTGGGCTAATGCCTGGCGTTTAATTGAGTACAGTACATGTGTATGAGCTTTAGTATGTAGTTGCTTGTATAATTTTACATGAGCAGATGTGTGTAGGCCTGCAATCCAAATACCCACAGAGAACTACAAACCTCTTTATCAATGACATATTCGCACGCATGTCAGATATGGTCAGAAAAGAAAGAAAAGGCTTCATTCTGAAGGCTGTGTGATATTGAGCCATGAGTAGGACAGCCCAAACTAACGTTTGGTGGTCTCTTCAAGATAGAAATTGGCAGCTAGTACAAATTAGCATATGTGCTTTTTTTTTTTTTTAGACAGAGTCCCGCTCTGTCACCCAGGCTGGAGTAAAATGGCGCAATCTCGGCTCACTGCAGGCTCTGACTTTACGGTTTAAGCAATTCTCTTGCCTCAGCCTCTGGAGTAGCTGAGATTACAGTCAACTGCCACAACGCCTCACTGATTTTTTTTGTATTTTTAGTAGGGATGGCGTTTCTCCATGTTGGCCAGGCTGGTCTTGAATTCCTGACCTCAGGTGATCTGCCCGCCTCGGCCTCCCAAAGTGCTGGGATTATAGGCGTGAGCCACTGCACCCGGCCTAGCATGTGTGCTTTTTTAAAACTATCGTTTAAAAAAGAGTTTAAAAGGTATTTCAAGGCATGAAATATGCATCTAGCTTGTGGAAGTTCCAAATTATTATTGTAAAACCATAGGGTAGTAAGCAATGCAGTTGGCCCACAGGGTCGCTGTAGGACCACGGCGTTTGAGCACCAGGACCAACCAGGGCCCCATGTGGGACAAAGACGTAGAGGTCACAGCCAGTTATTGAACTGGTTCAAAGAGGGCAAGTTGATTATGAAAGGTAAGTCCACCATGTACTAAGCTTGTGTAAGTCTGGCTGTCATCAAAAAGGCCCCTACAAGTGCTTGACGACCCTCAAAAATGTGGCCACCCAGGCCGCACAGGCAGGGAGTTTCTTGGGAGGAAGTCCTTTTGACAAAGTTTTTTCTTAATGTTTTGGGTTTTTTTTTTCCTGTTTTTTCTTTAATTTTTAAGAGATAGGATATTGCTCTGTCACCCAGGCTGGAGTGCAGTGGTGCAATCATAGCTCACTGTAGCCTTGATCTTCTGGGCTCATGCGATCCTCCACCTCTGCCTCCTAAGTATTAGTAGCTATGTCCAGGAATTTTAATGAATGCCCCTGCAAACAGTTAGCCTCCTGTAATAATCTAAGCAGGGTGTGTGGTATGGAGGTCATCTCCCTCTGTGGGAGGCCTGGGGAACTCACCTCTAAACCATGCATTGTTTCAAGGAAATTGCCCACAGAAGAGAAATTAGCAGGATGGGAGTAGTTGAAAGCTAGATGCTATCTTTGTGGTAGAGCCCTAGAAGCCTGGACAGGCCGCTAGCACGAGGGTCCTGCTTCAGGGATTGTTTAACAGGGCTGCTCAGCAGGACCTTTTGCCAAGAATTCTGCTGTCAGTACTAGAGAAAGAAAATGTGAGTTATCAGGACAGCTGATTTTTTAGGGGATCTCAGCTTGAGTTTTCCATCAAACTCCCTTCTTCATCAACAAGGTGCACATCAACCGTTTTGCATCCTTGTTTTGAGGGCCATGTAAATATATTTTTAAGAGAAAAAGAAGCAAAACGAGAGTGCCTTTTGTTTAAATGCTTTTCAGAATGTTATGGAGAAAAGGGCGATGGTTACTTGAAGAATGAGAGGTCTGACAAAACTGGTAGATGAGAAACACACACACACGTACGTTAAGGAATTTTTAATATTTATCAAGGCAATTCAATGCATGAAGATCAATTGGGAAAGCTGGAGAATTTCTCTACCTAAAGAAAAAACAAATTAAAATTAGGAGTTAGCTGTCAAGAAAATTCCTGCGCAGAAAGAACATTTAATGGGAGTCACAATTCTGATATACAGAGATTTCGTTTAAAAATCCCTCCCCAACTTTTGCCACACCACAGAGAAATAGAAATCCAGCCTCCTCCTCATTGAAAGAGACAGAGCCTTGGGCATTAACATGGCAAGAGTATCTCTGCCTTGCTCAGAGTGCGTAGTAATAAAAGAAATCACAGTTAAAGCTAGTAGCAGAAGAGACACTAAGATTTTAACTCTCAATGGATCTGGTTAGGGGATTATCGTTGAATCTTGGAGAAGCTCTGGATGCTATGAAAAATTCAGGGCAATTAAAATCCATGTGGACCGAAGGGTAGGCTAATCCTAGTTAAGGAATATTTGTCATCTGTTAAAAATTAGAAAGGAAATGGCACTAAATGATACAGAAACAAAAGATGCAAGAGTATCTCTGCCTTGCTCAGAGTGTTTATATTTCTTAAAGGCTTGCTTCAAATTATGCACCTTTTTTATTGGATGCATAATTACATCTTTCTTTGTTTGTTCAGTGAGTGATAGGAAGGAAACACAATTTTATCCCTGGAACAGTACAATAAATGCTGATGGCTACCTGAGTTGGCCAGCCAACAAAATCTCTGGAGCCAGTGTACTTGACCAGGTGCTCTTCCTTACTTCAAGGAGTGCTTTCATATGGTTGACATATTTTATGTTTCGAATGAAAGCAAAGAAGAAAGCAGAACTATCAAATGCCAAACAAGTGGATAAGCTGGCAGGAAATAAAATTGACTTTGGTGATTTTTATTTTGAACCATGGTTTTTGAGGAATTACAGATGTAATTAGAGCAATTACAGAGTTAGATGGTGTTTTTATGAGGGAGTCTTCTGGATTATTTTAAGGGTTTTACAGGTTGATGGCCCTAGGTCAAGTGTCTGGTTTTAGTCTTCTGCAACTTAAAGTTTTTCTTTTCCTTGGTACATACTTCAATAAAGTATTGTTACTTTAATGCCTGTCAGCTACTACACATAGAAATACAACCAAAAAGGACTGAGGAAATGAGAAAGAGAAAGGTGGCTGTTCTTGGGGGCAACTGAAAAAGATCCTGAATGCAGGAAGGAAGAAAGAAAGGGGTTAAGAAAATGTGTTTGTGTGTGTGAGAAAGAGAATGCCCCAAGTAGCGATATTTAAGTTATAACTGATCAAATTTCTTTACTCAAAGGTAAAGAAATATGTGATAATTGGGTGGAGTCATGGAGTCAATCAATATCCCCGTGCCAGTGATCAGGAAATGGGGAGAAAAAGGACGGGGAGGAGGGGGTGGAGGACGGAGAGGGAAGGAGAAGGAGAGGAGGAAGGGAAGAGGAGCAAAAGGAAGGGAGGCAGGCCTGGATCACAAGTATTAAACTTCATGGTATTAATAAGGCAGGCCAGAATTTGTATAACTGACATCTAAACTACTTCTTGGTTGATGCTTAATAAACATTTGTTGAAGAGCAAATCAATAAATTAATAACTACCTTTTATGTACAACAGATAAGGCTGAAATTTTATCTTTCCTGACCAGGATGGTAAGCTAGTTAATTACAAAAGTAGAATGAAGCATGGAAACCAAATAAATGACACACATACACCTTCAGCAGTTTACTTTTAACTTAAAACACATGTACATCCACTCACCAGTCTTTTGATGTGGGGCCATGGGCTTTTCTTTGCGCCTGAACCCCGATTGTCTTTCTTGTATAAACTGTACCCATAAGCATGATCGGAGGTTTCCATTTGGGTTCCTTTTAAGTACAGTGAGAATTTAAAGACATTTGCAAAGCAATCTGAGTACCGGAATGATTCTGGATTTTTATTATTTTTGCCCCTAATCATTTGCAGTTATCTCATCCACACCTAATTTGCCAGTATTTTTTTTTTCTCTTGGCTGCTTGCCTTTATTGAGTCTTTCCAAAGCAATTAACTTCATTTTTGTAGAAACAACTAACAAGTGCGCTTTCTTCTTGCGCTCGCTTTCATGGGTTTGTTGACTATTTGAATACCTTCTGTCATTACAAAGCAATAGCAACTGGCATAAACAGGTGTGGGAACATGGTTGACACTATATGAACACAACACATCTGGTGGGGTGCAGAAGTGTGCGGGTGTCCGGGGAAGAACCTGCCGGAGTCTTGATTGTGGGAAGTCCGGGAGGAGCCATCTGAGTGGTAGGCATAGAGGCTAGGAGGAAATAAAATAGATTTTTGGAGGACTGCCCTGGCAAACCCCCACCTGTAAAATGACAGCAAGCATTCAGACAGTATTGATTTTTCTTTATGCCTGGCACAGCCCGGTACCTGGTTCCTGTCCTCATCACTCACTCCTTGACTGTGGGGTTTGCTAGAACATTCTGTACCCAAAAAGGTTCAGTAGAGTCAAGGTGTGATCACTGGGCTGCCAATTACCCATTCCTTACATCTCTAAGTGGATTTTTATGCTTTGGGTTAACATTGACCCCTCCTCTTCCTGCCAGGGATTAGAACCAGTAATTCCAATTTGTAGAAGTCTTTCTTTTTAGCATTGCCTTCCTTTCCCCAGCTCTTTTGTTTTTCCAGCAGAGAATTCTAGGATGCTCTTAGAAAACATTTTCTTGATGAAAACTGTCACAGAGCTGCATTTTTTAAAAAAAATTATTTTTTAGAGACAGGGTCTGTCTTTGTTGCCCAGGCTGGAGTACAGTGGTGCAGTCATAGCTCACTGGCACCTCAAATGCCTCAGCTCACACGATCCTCCCACCTCAGACTGCTGAGTAGCATGCCACCAGGTCTGGCTAACTTAAAAAAACATGTTTATAGAGATGTGATCTCACCATCTTGCCCAAGCTGATCTTAAACTCCTGGACAGCAGCACTTTCTTTAGTGACTGACATTTCCCTCTTCCTCTCTTTCTCCTTTCCTTCCTTCACTTTATTCTATCCTATTCTTTTATTCACTTGGTATTTGTTAGTCCTGAGGATGGGTCAAGATTATGCCGATTGTTGTGCTCGCTGCAAAAGTGTATCAGAAACCATTTCCTCAAGAAACCTACCATGGAGGATGGAAATTTACCAAAGGGTGTTGTGTCTTTAAAAGCTGTGCTGTGTAGGCCAGTAGGGTGACTCATATCTGTAGTCCTAGCAGTTTGGGAGGCCAAGGCAGGCAGATCATTTGAGCCTGGGAGTTCAAGGCCAGCCTGGGCAACATGATGAAACCCTGGCTCTATAAAAACCAACAAACAAAAAATTAACTGGGTATGGTTGCATGCACCTGTGGCCCCAGCTCTTCAGGAGACTGAACTGGGAGGATCATTTGAGCCTGGGAAATCGAGGCTGTGGTGAGTGGTGATCTTGCCTGGGTGACAGAGCAAGACCCTGTCTCAAAAAAAAAAAAAAAAAAAAAAAAAAGAAGAAAACCAGGCTGTGCTGTGATGGAACACCTCACATTGGCAGAGGTACTAGTCCAGAACATACAAATGGTTGCAACAGCTGAGAACCTGGAAACTAGCGATAAAAACCAATTGCAGTTAGAATGTATGTCCTTAAGTTCATGCTCTATAATGGAAACATTTCACTCTGCATGAGCCAGGTAGGCCTTTTCCTGGGGCCTGTTGGTCTTTGTTTGGCTGCAGCTTGGTTATCTGAATGTTTCTGAGACCAAGGCAGATCCAGAGGGCGCCCAGTTAAGAGGATGCAGGGTCATTGACGGTACAGTAAGCAACACCTGATAGCAGGAAGGAGACACATAACTGCCAACCAGATTCAGCAAGCTCTGTGTGTCTGAAGATCTCCAGCCCAAGCCTGCTGTGCTCCAAAGAACACCATCTTGATTGATATTTACTCTGGTGCCTCTGAGCCATCTAAGAAAGTTTACTTAAGTTCAGATTAATTTGTGTAAGAAAACAGAGGAAATAAATAGAATGCATTTTTTTTTTTTTTTGAGACAGATTATGGTTGCATGCACCTGTGAGCCACTCCGCTCTGTCTCCAGGCTGGAGTGCGATAGCATGATCTTGGCTCACTGCAACCTCTGCCTCCCGGAGCGATTCTGCCTCAGCCTCCCGAGTAGCTGGGGCTGCAGGTATGCACCACCACGCCCAGCTAATTTTTGTATTTTTAGTAGAGATGGGGGTTTTACCATGTTGACCAGGATGGTCTCGATCTCCTGACCTCATAATCCGCCTGCCTCGGCCTCCCAAAGTGCTGGGATTACAGGCGTGAGCCATTGTGCCTGACCTGCATTTTTTTAAGTTGGGGATTTATGTGGTTAGTTTCATTTATTTTGAAATTTAGAATGTCCTCTAGTGGGACTGGATGAATGCAGCTTTATTGCATCCACCTAGTTTCTGATGATTCTTGCAAGTGGTGGCAGAAAATAAAGGAGATTGTGAAGCCACCACCTCATACAGCGTAGGGAAGAAAGTTGATGTAATCAAATAGCAAATGCTTGCTTTGTAAAAATGTGTTGTAGCCGGGCACAGTGGCTCATACCTGTAATCCCAGCACTTTGGGAGGCCGAGGAGGGCGGATCATGAGGTCAAGAGATCGAGACCATCCTGGCCAACATAGTGAAACCCCGTCTCTACTAAAAAATACAAAAATTAGCTGGGTGTGGTGGTGCACACCTGTAATCCCAGCTACTTAGGAGGCTGAGGCAGGAGCATTGCTTGAACCTGGGAGGCGGAGGTTGCAGTGAGCCGAGCTCGCGCCACTGCACTCCAGCCTGGCGCCTGGCAACAGAGCAAGAGTCTGTCTCAAAAAAAAATGTGTTCCAATGAGGCCCCGCAGCACAGGGGTTAAGAGTCCAGGCCAAGGGTCTGACCGATCGCTGGTGTTAGAAATCAGGCTTTGCCACTTAGTATCCTTGTATGGTTTTTTTGGTAAGTGACTTAGTTTCTCTTTGCCTCAAATTCCTCGCCTGCAAAATGGGTATAATAAAAGTGTCAAATAGGATGGTTGTGAGGTACTTCCTGAGAGTGCTGAAATCAATGGTAGCCATCAGCTGTTTATTGGCTAATTATCATTGGTAACCCATTTCCCTTCCTTGCTGCCTTTACTCTTAACTGTTGTCAGAGGAAAGCAGAGGACTGAGCCGAACATGGTGAAATGCATGCTTAGCAAACATTTTTTTTCTTTTCTATATATACAGAATCTTGCTCTGGTGCCCAGGCTGGAGGGCAGTGGTGTGACCTTGGCTCACTACAATTTCCCCCTCCTGGGTTCAAGCTATTCCTCTATCTCAGCTTCATGAGTAGCTGTGATTACAGGCATGCACCATCACGCCTAGCTAATTTTTGCATTTTTAGCAGAGACAGGGTTTACTGTGTTGGCTAGGCTGGTCTCGAACTTGTGACCTCCAGTGATCTGCCTACCTCGGCCTCCCAAACTGCTGGGATTACAGACCTGAGCCACTGTGCCCGGTCAGCAAACATTTGTTATCTCCAGAGTGCACTAGGCAGGATTTCACTAAAATGCTAAGATTTTGGCTCTCTTTTGCTAAGGTTGATATAGTTTTATTAGTGATCTGGTTGCTCCCAAAATATCTCTTGGGTTGTATTAACTGAAGAAGAAAGGAAGTAGGGGTTTTTTTTTCTTGTTTTCCTTGTTTTGTTACTTGATATGCCCAAGTGGTGTTGAGTTCATTGAAGTAATCCAAGGTACGCAGGGGCTGTGACAGTATCCACCCTTATTGCAGCTGAGATGGTCGGGGGCTGGAGAGAGGAGCTGGCCAAGGCAAATACAGAAGCCCAGAGCCCCAGTTTCATGATGTAAATCTGGTACCAAATTTCAATGAGCATTCTTTTCTACATGGTGAAGTGGAATGATAGAGTGTTTAAAACCTAGAACAGCACTGGGTAGAGGGCATAAATGTTTTTTCTTTTTTTGGTTAGTGTGAAATGTTAGGTTATTTCGACTGCAAGGTGAATCGGAAAGTCTTGGTTGGAATGTAGCTTCCCCCTGCCACTTGGAAAGCAGTGTGTGATTTGTTTGCCAAAGGCCCTGGTAGCCTTCAGTCTGTCAAAACGTTGCAAGCTGGGAGCGGTTTGCCAAAGCAAACTATCAAAGTGAAATAACACACGAGTTGCGCACACAGAGGCACATGCAAGCTCTCTCCTTCCCCAACATTAATTTTGAATTGGGTCTGGAGGAACACGGATTTGGGCTCGATTGTTGGTATTCTGAAAAGGGACGGGCACAGCTACAGATACCAATTAGCCAGGTATGCGCAGCAGGGTGAGCTGTCCTAAAACAGAGTGTGCTGAGCAGGGGTGGGAAACTTTCAGCCCTTGGCAGGGTTTCATCTGGCCCCTGGGGTTATATATTGCTGTGTCTGCTGTGATTGTAGCCCAAAGAATAATTTCCCCACTGGGGGAATTTATTCTATTCCATTCAGAGCAGAGACCATTTAATATCTAAGATTTTACTGCAGAATGAATTTTGTGGGGTACTCCTATGCATTTTAGCTTCAATAGGGCCCAGTAAATGAAGAAAAGAAGCATTTGAACATCTAAATATAATTTGTGTTGCACTTTTGTGACAAGAGGCACCAGCAAACATTTTGCTGCCATATCTTATGATCTTCTAAGGATGGTTTTTTTGGAGAGAGGTAACGTAGAAATTCAAAAGCACAACTGATTTTTATAAATCCCTCATAAAAGAAAAATTTAAAAGCTCCCAAAGTGGCTTTGGACATTTTTGAATATGTTAATTCACACTATTTTCACTTAATCTTGAAATATCAAGGGTCACCAAGATGGTGAAGCATCATTCTTTCACTCAGTGAATTAAGCTCCTACTATATAGCAGCCGCTCTGGTAGGTGCTGGGGAATAAAGGAGTGACCAAACAAACTCCCTGATCTCATGGAGCTCACATTCCATTGGATAGAGAGAGAAATTTAAGTAAAGTCATAATATGTGAAATAGTAAGTGCTATGGACAAAAGGGCTGGGCTGGGAGAGGGAACACTGTTTTTTGTTGCATCAAGGAAGCCCTGTGAAGACGAGAACCTTTGGGAAGAGACCTTAAGAAGTAAGGGAATGAGTAGAATTGACCAGGCAACCTGGAATGTAATTCCTCAGAGTCAGAAGAAAACCTAGATGTGATCTTACTCCCTCTCCTGCCCCAAGTCTCCCTGAATGCTATAGAAGTGCAACCTTGGATCAGTGATTATCCAAAACTGCTCCTTACAAATATGTGGCTACTGTGTGTGCCAAGAGATTTGAGGGCTGAGGTGTAACACATTTATGGAGCTGCTGTTTTTTTTTAAACAAAACCACACCAATCTGGTTTTCTTTTTAAATGAGTAAGCGGTGCCGGAATGTGTTGCAAATGATTCACATTAGTAGGCATGGGTTCATAACGTGCTTTCTTGCATATTAACTCATTTGAGGTAGGCAGGACAAGTTATGTAATTCCCATTTTACAGATGAGGAAACTGAGGCACAGAGAGAGAAGGTGATTTGCCCAAGGTCATGCAACCATGGAACATGGAATTGTGAGTTGTGGTGCACATGTTCTTGGTTTAGAGGTCAAATTGGATCCAGTAGCGATATAGCTAGATACTGCCCTTTTGCCACCCCTGTCTGGAAACTCACTCTCTTTAATTCTCTTGCCCTATTGCTGGAAGCCATCTTGGGCAGTATTTCCAGTACATTATGTATTTAATGAACAGGCTCATTTTCAACTATTAAAGAGTCCAAAGAGGCCAGGCGTGGTGGCTCATGCCTGTATCCCAGCACTTTGGAAGGCCAAGGTGGGTGGATCATGAGGTCAGGAGTTCAAGACCAGCCTGGCCAACATGGTGAAACCCTGTCTCTACTAAAAATACAAAGCTTAGTCAGGCACGCTGGTGGGTGCCTATAATCCCAGCTACTCAGGAGGCTGAGGCAGGAGAATCGCTTGAACCAGGGAGGCGGAGGTTGCAGTGAGCTGAGATCACATCACTGCACTCCAGCCTGGGCAGCAGAGCAAGACTCTGTCTCAAAAAAAAAAAAAAAAAAAAAAAAAAAAAAAAAAAAAAAAAGAAGGAAAGAAAAAAGTCCAAAGGAAGTTGTGTGTGGTGGAAGTGAGAAGGGGAATTATTTTAGAAATTATTGAGGACATCAGTAACATCACCACCTAGACCTGTACCATTAGCTTTCTGTGTCCTGAATAGCACACATCTGTGTATCTGTGCACTGGACAGTACAGACAGAGAATGTTTCCATCATCATAGAAAACTCTATTGGAAAGTGCTAGTCTAGATCCTCAACAAGTTATAATTCAATTCTTTATTCTTCTCACCACTAATTTCTTATTATTTTTCTGAATACATCTCTTGCTTGGAAGAATGTTGTTATAGATACAGTATATTAAAAGGAAAGTCTAGGCTGTGCATGATGGCTCATGCCTGTAATCCCAGCACTTTGGGAGGCTGAGGCAGGTGGATCACCTGAGGTTAGGAGTTTGAGACCAGCCTGGACAACATGGTGAAACCCCATCTCCACTAAAAATGTAAAAATTAGCCAGGCATGTTGGTGTCACCTGTAATCCCAGCTACTCGGGAGGCTGAGACAGGAGAATCGCTTGAGCCTGGGAGGCAGAGGTGGCAGTGAGCCGAGATCACACCGTTGCACTCCAGCCTGGGCGACAGAACAAGAATCTGCCTCAAAACAAAAAACAAAGGGAAAGTCTAGTCAGATCTAAAAGTTTTGATCTCTAATCCAATTAAAAGCTTCTTTTCGCCTTCAAGCTGGGCCTTATGTAGCCTCAGACCCCTGTAGTAGGGAAGAGGGGGCTTGGTTGGTTTCTTCACACTCCTAGTTCCCTGCCCTGCCTACTCACTGCCATTGTGAATTCCTCCAGGGTGAAGCAGAGGAGAGGAGAGGTAACTGGCAATGAGGCTCCCAGTGAAATTGGTGTCCCTTGTAATTTGTGCTGCTGTCCTCGGTTGGCAGGTGTCTGAGTTCCAGATGTTCCTCTCTTGGGGCATTTTGGAGCATTTCCCCTCACTGGGCTCTCCTGCTACACCATTCCCTGGTGCAGGCTCTGCCGATCTGGCTGCTCCTTAAGTTCTATCTCCATCCCTCAGCTCCTGTACTCCACGGGTAAAAGCCATACCTTTACTTTCCAGGAGCGGGGTCATCTCATTCTAGTGAAAATCTTTGGTGGAGTCCTTTCCAGATAACCTAAGTTCCATGTCTTTCCATGGGCATGGAAAGCATCTCCGGCCCCTCCAGGCTCTAAAAATACAGACTGTTCCCACCCTAGCCTTCTCTCCATTTTTCCCTCCTAGATACTCTAGCTGGGGTTTGGCCTTTATATGTTTTTCAGAGGAGAATCAGGCACCAATCCTTATACCCCCTGATACCGTGGCTCTGAATGTTGTCCCTCTTGCTTGGCTGGAGAAGTGCTCCTACTTTTCCTTTTCCATAGGGGAGTGGAGGGGCTGTATTCAGCACTCCTACATCCATCTTCAGGGAAATTTACACCTAGCAAACTCCATCCTCCAGCCTCCTTATTCATATAGGTGGGAGGTAGGTGAGGGGATGGTGGGCACCTGCTTTGTAGGTCCGAATAGAGAGTGCAGCCACTCTTTTTGGATTGTGTGCATGCATACCTAATACTCACGTTCTCAGCCCTGGAGTCTCTGCTGCAACTCCATGACAATAGCAAAAAGGATGCCTTCAACACCATATGACAGAGACCGTCTTCCCTGTATCTCACCACATTGCACAGTCTGTAACCAGTCTGTCCATGTTCATTCTGTGTGGTCTGCTGGGTCACTTACATACAAAACAGGAGCTGGGGTGGAATTTTGGATTCTCAGAAATGGCAGAAGCCTTATCTAACTCCACAAGACCTAACCCCTGGCTTCAGGTAGGTTTTCCTCATCTCCACCCTGATGTAGTAGGTTTTTTTGGTCTTCACATCTCTCAGTTGTGTTGGAAGTCATTAAATAAGGTTTGACAAATGGTCAAAAGATATAGTAGCCTCATTGCAGGGATGCTTAAAATAATGACATTGATGATTTGAAATCACCAGACTTTGGGCATTTAAATTAATTGACAATACTTGTCTCTCCTTTGATCTGAGGTTACATTTCCAACAGCATGCAGGGGTCTTGGGGCAGGAGAGAGAGTGAAAGATCTAGGTTTTCTTCTGACTCAGAGGGACTACATTCCAGCTTGCCTGGCCAACTCTACTCGTTCCCTCACCTTCTTAACTTAACTAACCATGCCAGGTGTTTTACCTCTGTTACAGCCCTCACAGAAGGTGAGAAAGTTTGAGGCATGGAAATGCTAACTGACCCAAGATCACCCAGATGGGAATGATGGCACTGGGATTCTAGCCTGGCTCCATGCCCTGCCCGGCGCACCCTGCTCTCTCAGCCAGCTCCTATTTCCACACCACCTCTTTATTTGATGACATGCCCTAATCAGGGCTGGTGACAGTGAGGCTTAGCACAGCTGATCCCACCCATGGAGAACATATGTGACATCAAAAGGCCGTGAAGAGGCAGAGTAATGGTTCCCAGGAAAGCATGAGCTGTAAGGAGAGGAACTTCCCTGGAAGGATTCAGGCCCACACTTTTTCCTGACCTTACTACCCTGAGGGACCACATGTACACTACACTAGCACTCTCTCTGTCAGGCATGGCGCATCATCTTACTCCCCTAAACCTCTAAGCCAGTTTCTGTTGTTATCCCAGTTTTTCAGGGAAGGAGACTGAGACTTAGAGAGGTTAAAGCTATGACCTACAACCCCTGCTGGTAAGCAGGAAGGCTGGGCTGTGATCCCACATCTGCCCCATGCCATGCCTTGCCACAGTACCATGCTGCCTCCCTCCTGTGGGGCTGTTCCTGTGTGTCTTCACTGGGTCACGTCCCAGGGCCTGGGTTGGGCTGTTCTCCACCATCCACTGATGAGATGGTGATGCTGCCTTCCACTGGGTGCTGCTGCCTGGAACATACTCACCGACCTGCCTGTTGCTATTTTTCCCTTTCAGTGTCCTGGGTTCCCTCCTGCTGCTTGGATTCCAGTTCGTCTGCCCACAGCCCTCCACTCAACACAGGAAGGTAAGCCAGGGCTGTCCAGAGTTTTCTTTCTCTGCCTGAGGGGCTGGGGTCACTCTGGTCACTGCTGTGAACTTTGTTCTATTTGGAAGTGAGTCACCCTCAATCCTGAAAGGAAGTATCATTTACAGAATATGGAGTGTACTATTCTGTTCCCACATTGCTATAAGGAGATACCTGAGACTGTGAAATTTATAAAGAGGTTTTATTGGCTCACAGTTCTGCAGGCTGTACAGGCAGATGATGCTGGTCATCTGCATGGCTTCTGGGGAGGCCTCAGGAAACTTACAATTATGGTGGAAGACAAAGGGGGAACAGCACTTCACATGGCTGGAGAAGAAGTAAGAGAGAGAATGGGGAGGTGCCATGCACTTTTAAACAACCGGATCTCATGAGAACTCATTATCGCCATGACTGCACCAAAGGGGATGGTGTTAAACCATGAGAAACCATCCCTATGATCCAATCACCTTCCACCAGGCCCCGCCTCCAATATTGGAGATTATAATTCAACATGAGATTTGGGTGGGGACACAGATCCAAACCATATCATGGAGCTTAAAACATGAAGCTGGTGCCTGGAGTTGGCCTCTGATCTGAGAGCAGTGCCAGCTTTGCAACATGTGTTCCGTAGAATGGACAGTCGAGAGGTCAGTGAGAACACCCTACAAAGGCATGGGCAGGGCTTAAGGAACCCCTTGGGAATGGAGGAGATCAGCAGGGAGCATTTACCCTCTCTTGGGGCACCTTCAAGGTCAAGGACAGGGAGAGAACTGCAGCTGTAGCTATGGCTGTTGCTATGCAAGAGAACCCCCAACAAGGAGTCATGATCTTCAGTAGAGAGGAACAACCACTGTCAAATGATGGCCAGGCAGGGACGGAACTGGGAAATAAGAACCTGGCCTTCTGGCCAGGCGTGGTGGCTCACCCTGTAATCCCAGCACTTTGGGAGGCCGAGGCAGGTGGATCACCTGAGGTCAGGAGTTGGAGACCATCCTGGCCAACATGGTGAAAACCCATCTCTACTAAAAATACAAAACATTAGCCAGGCATGGTGGCATGCGCCTGTAGTCCTAGCTACTCGGGAGGCTGAGGCAGGAGAATCACTTGAACCCGGGAGGCGGATGTTGCAGTAAGCTGAGATTTTGCCACTGCACTCCAGCCTGGGCGAGAGAGGGAGACTGTCTCAAAAAAAAAAAAAAATACTAATCTCCAGTTGGTGACTCCCTTTGGCCAAACCAACCAGAAGACAGAAGACAAGAAGGCCTTGATGTAGTCCCCAAAGGCCAGCCTTCTGGGCCATAAGACTGGGTGGAGAAGGGTAGACAGCATTTGAAGAAGCAAACTGACAGTATTGAATATGCCTCCCTTCAGGCTTTGTGTGTTTTATAGTAAATGAACCATTCACCATTGCCTGAACAAGCCTAATGCTGCGCTGCAACTGAGCAGGTACTTGATCAATGTTTCCTTAGAAACAATGCATGCCAGGACTCTTAGAATGTCCCTAGAAGCCCTTTCTCCTACCTAGGAGCTCCTCCTGTCTACCTGGAATGAAATTCAGACCCCTGAGAAGAGATCAGTTATTTGTATCTAAGTGTGACCAAGGGGGTTGTCTCCTTTCTTGAGAGAGGATTTTCATAGGGGAAATTTGGGACAGAAGGGCACCAAGAAAAATGAGTATGTGCATGTATTTGGCTGGATATGACCCTTCTGGGGAGCAGTTCTTCATGTTCTTATATTTATTTTATGTTTCAGCTCTGTTTTCCTGGGTCAGGTATAAACCTCTAGTGTACTGTATCTCCCACTAGGATGTCAGCTCCATGAAAGTAGGAACTGGTCTTGTTCATGGCCCTATTCCCAGCTCCTGGAATAGAGCTTGGCATGTTGGAGGTGCTCAGTAAAATCCCTGTTGAATGGCTAACTGACTGATGGAAAACCTGGTCAAGGTCTAAGCATCATTTCATTGGATTCACCTGGAAATTTGCATGCCCCTCTCACTCCACTGCATCATCTCTATTCATAATATCAGGACTCAGAAAGGACAACGGCCTACTTTTATTATTAAGTTATATTATTTATTAATGTTTAGAATTATCGGGTTGTTGATCCTAACAGTTGAATCAATTTACCATGTTCCTCTTGTTGTTTTTGCTCAAATAGAGTATCAACTGAAAATACTTTATAAATGATCAATTTACTTTGCTGGTGGGTCTCTTGTACTTTTTCCAAGTCAAACTTAATGATATGTGCCTAACCTAAACAAAAGGTCTCCAAATCAGTATCACTCTCATCTTTCTTTAAGCATTTGCTCTGAGAAATGGGGAAAAAAAGATTTATGAGTTACTTTATTATTAAATTTTTAAAATTGACAAGCAGTAATTGTACCTATTTATGAATACAATTTGATGTTTCAATACATATGTATTATATAATGATCAAATCACAGTATTTAGCATTCCAGTCATCTCATGCATTTATCATTTTTTTTTGTGGGGGGAACTTTCAAAAGCCTCTTTTCTAGCTATTTTGTCATATATAATACCTTACAGTGAACCATCATCAGCCTACCGTGTAATAGAACACTGGAACTTATTCCCCGTTTTCGGTAACTTGTACCCATTGACCATCCTCTCCCCATTCACTGCTCTGTTCTTTCCCTTTTCCTCAGTCTCTGGTAACCACTGTTCTCCTTTCTGCTTCTATGATAATAACTTTTTTTTTTCTTCCCGATTCTGCATGTGAGTGAGATTTGTGGTATTTGTCTTTCTGTATCCGGCTTATTTCACTTAACATAATAACCTCCACGTCCATCCATGTTATCTCAAATGACAAGATTTCATTCTTTTAATGGCCAAATGGTATTTCCATGGTGTATATACACACCATATTTTCTTTTCTGTTCATTTGTTGTTGGACACTTGGGCTGAATCCATACCTTGGCCATTGTGAATAGTGCCGCAATTAAACAAAGGAGTGCAGATGTTTCTCGAACATTCTTATTTCATTTCCTTTGGATATATATGAAGCAGTGGGATTGCTGTATCCTACAGTGATTCTATTTTTAGTTTATGAAGGAGCCTCCAAATGTTGTCCATGGTGGCTGTACTAATTTAAAGTCCCACCAACAGTACGTAAGTGTTCACTTTTTTCTACATCCTTACCAACACTTGTTTTCTTTTGTCTTTTTGATAATAGCTATTCTAAGTGGAGGGAGGTGGTATCTCACTGTGGTTTGGGTTTGCATTTCCCTGATTAGTAGTGATGTTGAGCATTTCAACATATATTTTTTGGCCACTTGTATGTCTTCTTTTGATGTCTGTCTGTTCAGATCATTTGCCCATTTAATCAGATTGTTGAGTTGCTTTTTTCTTTTTTGATGTTGAGTTATTTAAGTTTCTTATATATTCTGGATATTAACCCCCTGTGAGATGTATAGTTTGCAAACATTTCCTCCCATTCTGTATATTGTGTCTTCAGTTTATTGTGGAAATTTACACTCCCTCACTTAACTGTTTCCGTTGCTGTAGCAGAAGCAAAGTTTGATGTAATTCCATTCGTTTATCTTTGCTTTTGTTTCCTGTGCTTTTGAGGTCTTATTTCTAAAATCCTTGCCAGCCCAATGTCATAAAGCATTTCTCTTATATTTTATTCTAGTAGTTTCATAATTTGGGGTTTTATATTTGAATCTTTAATCCACTTTTAGTTGATTTTAGTAGGTAGGGGTCTAGTCTTATTCATCTCAGGTTGATGTATTATTTTCCCAGATTGTTTATTGAAGAGATTGTCTTTTTCTCAATATGTGTTCCTGGCACCTTTGTTGAAAGTCAGGTGGTATGTGAATTTATTTCTGGGCTCTCTATTCTGTTCCATTGGCTTATGTATCTGTTTTATGCCAGTAACATGCGGCTTTGGTTACTACAGCTGTGTAGTACATTTTGAAGTCAGGTAGTGTGATGCCTCCAGCTTTGTTCTTTTTGCTCAGGATTATTGTGGCTATTTGGGGTCTTTTGTGGTTCCATATAAATTTTAGAATATTTAAAAAAATTTCTATGAATAATGTGATTATTATTTTGATAAGAACTGCATTAAATCTGTAAATTACTTAGTCTTGTATGGCCATTTTAACAATATTAATCCTTTTAATCTATGAAGGTGGGGTATTATTCTATTGTTTTTAAAATTTTCAATGCAGAGATCTTTCACTTCCTTGCTAAAGTTCATTCCTAGGTATCTTATTTGTGTGTGTGTGTACTATTGTAAATGGAATTATTTTCTTAATTTATTTTTCAGATAGTTTGCAATTAGCATATGGAAATGCTACTGATTTTTGTATCCTCTGACTTTACCGAATTTGTTTATTCTAAGCATTTTTTGGTAGAGTCTTTAGGGTTTTCTGTATATAAGATAATGTCATTACAAACAGGGACAATTTGATTTCCTTCTTTCCAATTTAGTTGCCCTTTCTTTCTTTCTCTTGCCTGATTGCTCTGGCTAGGACTTCCAGGAATTCCAGTGTTGATTAGGGTGGTGAAGGTGGGCACCCTTATCTTGTTCTTGTTCGTGGAGGAAAAGGTGAGAGCTTTGCTCAGTATAATGTCAGTATAATTTATACTATTCAGTATATATTTTTCAGTATAATGTTAGCTGTGGCTTTGTCATATATGACCTCTATTGTGTTATGGTATATACCCTCTATACTTAATTTATTGACAGTTTTTATCATGAAGGAATGTTGAATTTTGTCAGTTGCTTTTTCTGCATGTTTTGAAATGATCGTACAGTTTTGTCTTTCTTTTTGTTCATGTAGTGTGTCACATGTATTGATTTGCATATATTGAACTATCCTTCCATCCCTGGGATGAATCCTACTTGATCTTAGTGAATAATCTTCATAATATGCTATTGAACTCAGTTTGCTAGTGTCTTTTTGAGAATTTTTACATCTATGTTCATCAGGGATATTGGCCCATAGTTTTCTTCTTTTGTTGTATCCCTGTCTGGTTTTGAAATCAGGATAATGCCGGTCTTGTGAAATGAGTTTGGAAGTGTTTCCCTTTCTTCAATTTTCTGGAATAGTCTGAAGAGAATTGGTATTGGTTCTTCTTCAAATCTTTTGTAGAATGCAGCACTGAAGCCATCTGGTCCTGGGCTTTATTTTGATGAAATACTTTTTATTACTGATTCAACTTCCTTGTATGCTATTGATCTCTTCAAATTTCCTATTTTTTCATAATTTAATCTTGGTAGCTTGTATATGTCCAGGACTTTATCCATCTCTTCTGCGTTCTCAAATTTATTGGTATATGGTTTTTCATAATAGTCTCTGTGTTATCAGTTGTCATATCTCCTTTTTGATGGCTGATTTTATTTTAGTCTTTTCTCTTTTTTCCTTAGCGTACCTAAGGTTTGTCAATTCTGTTTGCTTTTTAAAACATAAACTTTTTATTTTATTGATCTTTAAAATTTTTTTTAGTTCCTTTTTTTTTTAATTTCTACTCTGAGCTTTATTATTTCCTTCCTTCTACCAATTTTGGGTTTAGTTTGTTCTTGAGATTCATGGTTAGATTATTTATTAGAAATCTTTTTTCTTTTTTGAGGTAGGAGTTACAGGAGGTAATAGAGAAAAGCACCAGAAAAACCTATTAACCATTCTTGCTTGTCTTAAGGAATTTTAAAATTTCCTTTTTAATTTCTTCATCGACCTATTGATTATTTAGGAGCATGCTGTTTAATATCCATGTATTTGTAAGATTTCCAAAGCTTTTCTTGTTGATTTCTAGTTACACGCCATCATGGTATGAATATATACATGTTACATTATTTTTTTAAATTTGTAAAGACTTGTTTTGTGGCCTGACTTATGATCTAACCTGGGGAATGTTCCATGAGCAATTGAGAAGAACGTGTATTCTGCATCTCTTGGATGGAATGTTCCATAATTATCTGTTAGGTCTGTTTGGTCTATGATACAGTATAAGTCCAACTTTTCTTTGTTGATTGTCTGTCTGCCTAGGTGATCTGTCTGTTGTTGAAAGTGGGGTGTTGAAGTCCCCTTCTACTATTGTATTGCAGTCTACCTCTAATACTGATATAATAATATTTGCTTTAGATATTTTGATGCTCCCGTATTGGATGCATACATTTTTATAATTATTATATCCTTTTATGGAAGTGATCCCTTTATCATTACATAATGACCTTCTTTTTACAGTTTTGCATTTAAAGCCTGTTTAATCTGATGTAAGAATGGCTGCTCCTGCCTGCCTTTGGTTTCCATTTGCATAGAGTATGTTTTTCTACCTCTTCACTTTCAGTCTGTGTTTGTCTTTAATGGCAAGGTGACTTTCTTTCAGGTAGCATATAGTTGGATCTTTTTTTTTTTTAATCCATTCAGCCACTCTATTTTTTAAAATTAGAGCATTTAATCCATTTACATTCAAGCCTATTATTGACAGGTAAGATTTTCTGCCATTCTGTTAATCGTTTCCTGGTTATTTTGCAGATCCTCTGTTTCTTTCTTCCTCACTTGTTTACATGTATGGTTTAGTGGTTTTCTGTGGGGCTAAGCTTTGTTTCTTTTCTCGTGTTTACTTGTGTATCTGTTGTAAAATTTCTTTCTTTATGGTTACCATGGGGCTAACATAAGCAGTCTTATAGTTCTAATAGACAATTTCAAGCTGATAACAACTTAACTTTAGTTGCATTAAAGTACTTTACATTTTTTCTCCACACCCAATTTGTGCTTTGGTTGCCTTACATCTGTATCTTTTGTATGTTCCTCAGCCACTATTTGTAGTTGATTTTTTTTGCTTTTTGGCTTTAAACCTTCATAGTAGAGAATTGAAAGATTTACATAATACCATTACAACACTAGGGTATTCAGAGTATGTTTATGGATTTACCTAGACTGGTTTTATATTTTCACGTTTTCATGATAGTAATTATTGTCTTTCTGTTTCCAGCTGTAGCAATTCCATAAGCATTTCTTGTAAGGCTAGTATAGTAGTGATGAATTCTCTCAGTTTTTGCTTGTCTGGGAAGGTTTTTATTTCTTCTTCATTTCTGAAAAACGGCTTTGCTAGAAACAGTATTCTTTCTTGATTAACAGCTTTTTATTCTTTCAGCACTTTGAATATATTATCCAATTTTCTCCTGGCCTGTAAGGTTTCTGCTAAAAATTTTTGCTGGTAGTCTAACGGAGATACTCTTAGATGTAACTTGCTGTTTTTCTCTTGAAGCTTTTAGAATTCTGTGTCTTTGACTTTTGGCAATTCGTTTATAATGTGCCTCAGAGAGGTTTTTTTTTGGGGGGTTGAATCTCACTAAGGACCTTTGACATTCCTGAATCTAGACGTCTGTATCTCTCCCAAGACTTAGGAAGTTTTGTTGTTGTTTTAAATAGATTTCCTGTGCCTTTCTCCATTTCTTCTCCTTCTGAAGTCCTATAATGAAAGTATTTGTTCCCGTAATGGTGTTCCATAGGTCTCATGTGCTTTCTTTGTTCTTTTTAATTCTTATTTCTTTTTTCCCTTCTGATTGGTTTATTTCAAAAGGCTTGCCTTCAAGTTCAGAAATTATTTCTTCTGTTTGATCTAGTCTGTTGTTGAGGCTCTTGTTTGATCTTGTCTTTGTTGAAGAATTTTAATTGTATTTTTTAATTCATTCATTGAATTCATTAGCTTTAAAATTTGTTTGCTTCTTTTATATGTACCTATCTATTGAATTTCTAATTCGGCTCATGAATTGTTTTCCTGATTTCATTGACTTGCTTGTCTGTATTCTTTTATATCTTACTGAGTTTCCTTAAGATCATTATTTTGAATTGCTTTTTGGGCATTTCATAAATATCCTTTTCTTTGGAGTCAATTAATGAAGATTTATTATGCTCCTTTAGGGGTATAATATTTCTTTTTCTTTCTTTCTTTTTTTTTTTTTTTTTGAGACGGAGTTTTGTTCTTGTTACCCAGGCTGGAGTGCAATGGCGCGATCTTGGCTCACTGCAACCTCTGCCTCTTGGGTTCAAGCAATTCTCCTGCCTTAGCCTCCCGAGTAGCTGGGACTACAGGCACACGCCACCATGCCCAGCTAATTTTTTTGTATTTTTAGTAGAGATGGGGTTTCACCATGTTGACCAGGGTGGTCTCGATCTCTTGACCTCGTGATCCACCCACCTCGGGCCTCCCAAGGGGTATAATATTTCTTTGCTTTTTTCATGTTTCTTATAGCCCTATGTTGATGTCTGTGCATATAGTAAAACAGTCATTTTTGTAATTTTATGGATTAGCTTTCATAGGAAGAGCCTTTTTTTTGTAGATGGATCCTGGGGTGTTGGTCAGGAATGGTATGTTGACTCTGGTTATGGGTGGACTCAGTAACATGGTCTCTGTACAGATTCTTCAACTGCAATCCTCATCTGTGATGTCTGCAGTTGTCTCAATGGCCCAGGCTGCAGGAGTTTGTGATGGCAGTGGTGCAGGTTTGCTGGTGGTAGAGGTGCCAGGTTGGTTGTCAGGCTAAGCATGTGTGAGTGTGGTGGGCCAGCAGGCTGTTTGGTGGGCTTTCCAGGAAGGTAGAGCCACTGCTTCACTGGCTGTTGAATTGTGGTGTGGTGTGCTGTGTGGCTGCATGGGGCTCTTTCTGGGCCACCTCCAGTCAGGGTGTCAGGCCAAAGGTGTGGGGGGTGGAGTGAGGCTGAGTGGTGATGTGGTGCTCTCTCTGTGGGGAGAGGGAGGTGAGACATCTCTAGGCCAGCTATTGGACCAGAGGGGGCTGGCAGCTGTGCCAGGATCTCACCAGTGGGGTAGAACCACTTTCAGGCTACCTGTTATGATGGGTGTGAGAACACATGAGCTGGGTGACTTCACAGGGCTTCCCCACTGTGAAGGTTTGCTTGTTTCCCTGGGGAATAGGGTACCTCATGAATTCAGATGCTGTGGTCTTGGTTGTTCCTTTGGGCCTAGGCTCTGGGAAACTGGGGTATTGGTGCTGCATACACTCTTATGAATGTGGTAGAATGACGGTGGAACCTCAGAGATGGAGGGGATTGGTGGCTACTGACGCCAAACACAAGATGCACTCCAGCTGTGGGTCAAGTTTCAAGGTGGCACCATACTGTAGCAGCTTAGGCCATGGGGATTGGAGTGCCAAAGTGGTTCCTGCTCTGGGGCACTATAGCCACATGAACTCCCAGTAACTGTCCACACTGGGTCTGTTCCTATGAGGACTGGGAGACCCTGTTGTAGCAGTGACTGTTCATGTGAATAAGGTGATAAGGACAAAGAACTCCAGCTTACTTTTTTCCCTGTGGGAAGAAGTTTCCCTGGCTCTGAGCTGATCCTGGTGTGGGATACCATATGGCAGAGGGAGGATGTCTCACTTCCCTCTCTGTGGTGCTATGCTGGGCTTCTGTGCTCTATAGAAATTTTGTTGCTCCCCTGGTGCTTTCCAGTATACTTCATTAATAACTCCAGTCAAAGTATAGCTTATTGTTTTGGTACCTTTTTGTGTTAGGCAACTCTGATTGGCCATCATGCTGACATCACTCTATAAGTTATTCTAGAATGTTTAATTCAAAAACTGAGCAAAAAGTATCACATCTTGGGATATGGCACCTCGTTGTCAAAATATTACTAAGAACTTTGTAGTAGAAAGATAGATTAAACTTTTTCTCAGAATCATGTAGAGATTACTATATAGAGAGAATATACATTTTAGAATAGTTTTTGAATATAATAAATATGTATATTTATCATATTGGCCACCAAGGTCATTGCCATTTACTCAAGACAGGAAGGGAATCACTACTTTCCTTAGTGGTAGGTTTCTTTTTGATGGTTTATCAGAGCTTTGTGGAACTGTGGCTGTCATCCTGGTTATGTGCTCAAAAACTTGGCAGCAGAAGCAGTGCTAGCAGTAGTAGCATCCATTTATTCCTGCAAGATGTGAAATGAAGAAATGCTGATTAAAACAGGAGTCAACATGTTTTTAAATAAAGGGTTGTTGTGAATATTTTAGGCTTCCTGGGCTATAAAGTCTGTCACATTTCTTCAACTCTGCTTTTGCAGCACAAAGGCAGCCATAGACAATGTGTAAGTGAATAGGCTGTGTTCCAATAAAACTTTATTTACAAAAACAGGTGGTGAGCTAGATTTGGCCCATGGGACACAGTTTGCCAATTCTTGCTCTAAAGTCAGGATAGAAAGGCGTTAACTGCAGGTATATATGTTTTGGAATTTGAAGTTGGAAATTATCTGCTTCTGGGACTTTAAGGAACACAGAAGATTTGGGGAAAAAGTATTTTTTCATCAAAGCATAAGACTTAGGATCGTGATCAAATTGTTTTCATTACTTAGATAAATCATAATTGAATTTTTGCTGACCTATTGTTTTGTGGCAATATCTACTCCCTATCTTTAGCAGAGAGCTGGGGCATAAAGAGTTAGCAACCATTTATGGTAAATTCTTAAGGGACGACATTATTAATTTGTGTACACTGTAGTTTAGTATGTATATGAAAACTGCTACTAAAAGACATCTCTTTTTTTTCTCAATACAATGGTGTGTCCAACTTTAGCATATGGAAGCATTTGTACAGTGTAAGTTATTCTGAGGAAAAGACATAATTTGTAAATGCTGTCAAGTAAACTATGCATTTCCAAATGCTGCTCGGGTGACTTGATACATCTCTGCAAAAACTGTCCCATAACAATTCAGGAAAAGAGGACCCCAGTGCAGAGTTTAAGTAGCTCTTTCCAGATGTTTGTGCCCAGAAGTCGTCCTCATGTTCCTGCAATATGAACAGTATCACAAAGAACTGTTCAACTTTCATTCTTGGTAATTAATTAAAGATACTTGGCAAATGACTATATTTTCAAAACTTTCTGTGGCTTCATTTGTGGTTAAAGTGCAACCAAGAGTAGGAAAAAATTTGAGCAAGACTTTAATAAAACAATAAGTTATTAGCAAGGGGAAATACGTAGACTGTAGAATGCTTTAAAATTAATGAAACTGTTCTACTGTCTGCCCAGCAGACACTCCATGAACAAGTGTTTTACAAGTCATAATGTGTATGGTCAACATACTCTATGCAGGAAAGATCGTGAGACGTTGTATTTTTTAGCTCCGTGTATGAAAATCCATATATACACCTTAACCACAACTGCTCAAACTTTTTTAAGTTAACTTTTTAAATTAAAAATACTTATGTTTATCATAAGGAATTTAGAAACCATGAAAACTAGAAGAAGGGAATAAAAACTCATTGTTAAGGCCACCAGCCAAGGGGAATTGCTTTTTAACCTGTTATTTATAGAAACTCTAAGAGAACAGAGATACTGCAGAATGAAGTAAGGGTGAGGGAAAATATCTGTCTTGCTAACTGATAAGCAAGTCACAATGCAAACAGCAGAGGATCTCGTGATGGGTTACAGGCACAATTAATGCAGTAGGATGTGCAACCAGTGACTTCGGATTGCCCCTTCACAATGTCTTGCAGTTGGATATTGAACAGAAAGTCTATAGAAGGGAAAAACAATTTATATTACATAAAACTCAAATTATTGCTGCTGGATTCAATAAGAAGACAGGAAAAAACAGTAATTTCTTCTAGGGGAAAATGTGAGAATAGCTTCATAATTTGAGGTAGGCAAAGGTTTCTTAAACAAGACACAAAAATCAGTAACCATAAAAGAATTGTACTACATTAGAGCTGTGGATGTTTAAAAATTGAAACATCATCAAAACAGTGAAAAGATAAACCATGGACAGGGTAAAGACATTTACAATATATTTGATAAAATATTTTTATTCAGAATATGTAAAGAACACCTACAGATCATTAAGAAAAAGTTAAGCCATTCAATTTAAATGGCTTAAACAGACAGTTTATATGAGAGGACATCCAAATGGCTGACAAGCATATGAAAAAGTAGTCAATCAGAATCATTAGTCCTTAGGTAAATACAGATTAAAATCTCAGTGTGATACTACCAGAATGGCTAAAATGAAAAATACTACCAACTGTTGGTGAGGATAGGGAGTAATTGGAACTTTCATACACTGCAGGTAGGAGTTTAAACACTAAACCACTTTGAAAAACTGTCAGTCTTTCTTAAAGCTAAACATTGCCTATTCTATGATCTGGCTACTATATTCCCAAGTATTACCCAAGATAAATACGGACATATATCCACCAAAACACATAGATAATAATGTTCATAGTAGTTTCATTTATAACTGTAAATAGCCCAAAAGTCCATCAGTAAGAGAATGGAGAAATAAATTATCGTATATTTATACAAGAGAACACCAAACAACAATAAAGAAAAAATAACTTGTTTCTAGCCAAGATGAAGCAACAGGGATTGGATTTACCCTTATTCTTGAAACAACAAAATAGCCAAGATAGAGCAACAGGGATAAGATTTACCCTCTCAGTTGAAACAACCAAAAATACCCAGATAACATATATGGAATAATGTTTTTCAAAACCCTAGACTTTAGACAACAAAAGATAGTTATCACTCAGATATGGGAAATAAATGAATTGAGCCATAAAATGTCCCCAGCTTACTACCTTGAGAGTTTTCTGGTCTTGGTGCCAGGAGGGGTATGCTAGGCAGAACCTGTTAGACATCTTGAGTTAAGGAGATATAGACTTAAGAGTCCAGCAAAATGGCTGGGCATGGTGGTTCAAGCTTGTAATCAAAACAGTTTTGGAGGCCAAGGCAAGCAGATCACCTGAAGTCAGGAGTTCAAGACCAGCCTGGCCAACATGGTGAAATCCCATCTCTACCAAAAATAAAAAATTTTGCCTGGTGTGATGGCGAGTGCCTGTAATTCCAGCTACTCGGGAGGCTGGGGTGGGAGAATTGCTTGAACCGGTAGGCAGAGGTTGCAATGAGCCGAGATTGTGCCACTGAACTCCAGCCTGGGCAACAGAGACTTTGTCTTAGCAACACAACAAGAAGCTTATCCACCACCATCAAGTAGGCTTCATTCCTAGGATGTAAGGCTGGTTCAACATACGAAAATCAGTAAAGGTAATTAATCACATAAACAACCAATGACAAAAACCACATGATTATCTCAATAGATGCAGAAAAGACCTTTGACAAAATTCAACAGCCTTCATGCTAAAAACTCTCAACAAACTAGGTATTCATGAAACATATCTCAAAATAATAAGAACTATTTATGACAAACCACAGCCAATATCATACGGAATGGGCAAAAACTGGAAGCATTCCCTTTCAAAACTGGCACAAGACAATAATGCTCTCTCTCACCACTCCTATTCAACATAGTATTGGAAGTTCTGGCCAGGAGAATCAGGTAAGAGAAAGAAATGAAAAGTATTCAAATAGGAAGAGAGAGGAAGTCAAATTGCCTCTGTTTGCAGATGACATGATTAGATATTTAGAAAACCCATCATCTCAGCTGCAAATCTCCTTAAGCTGATAAGCAACTTCAGCAGTCTCAGGATACAAGATCAATGTGCAAAATCACAAGTATTCCTATACACTAATAACAGACAGAGAGCCTAATCATGGGTGAACTCCCATTCACAATTGCTACAAAGAGAATAAAATACCTAGGAATACAACTTACAAGGGATGTGTAGGACCTCTTCAAAGAGAATTACAAACCACTGCTCAAGGAAATAAGAGAGGACACAAACAAATGGAAAAACATCCCATGCTAACAGATAGGAAAAACAAACATCATGAAAATGGCCATAATGCCCAACGTAATTTACAGATTCAGTGCTATCCCCATCAAGCTACCATTGACCTTCTTCACAGAATTGGAAAAAAACTGCTTTAAATTTCATATGGAACCAAAAATGAGCCTGCTTAGCCAAGACAATTCTAAGCAAAAAGAACAAAGCTGGAGTCATCACACTACCTGACTTCAAACTATACTGCAAGTCTACAGTAACAAAAACAGCATGGTATGGTAACAAAACAGAGATATAGACTAATGGAACAGAACAGAGGCCTCAATAATAATACCACTCATCTACAATAATCTGATCTTTAACAAACCCAATAAAAACAAGCAATGGGGAAAGGATTCCCTATTTAACAAATGGTGTTGGGAAAATTGGCTAGCCATATGTAGAAAGCTGAAACTGGATCCCCTCCTTACACTTTATAAAAAAATTAACTCAAGATGGATTAAAGATTTAAACGTAAGACCTGGAACCATAAAAACCCTAGAAGAAAACCTAGGTGCTACCATTCAGGACCTAGGCATGGGCAAAGACTTTATGACTAAAACAACAAAAGCAATGGCAACAAAAGCCAAAATTGACGAATGTGATCTAATTAAACTAAAGAGCTTCTGCACAGCAAAAGAAACTATCATCAGAGTGAGCAGGCAACCTACAGAATGGGAGAAAATTTTTGCAATCTATCCATCTGACAAAGGGCTAATATACAGAATCTGCAAAGAACTTAAAAAAAATTTACAAGAAAAAATCAAACAACCCCATCAAAATTGGGTGAAGGATATGGACAGATACTTCTCAAAAGAAGACATTTGTGCAGCCAACAAACATGAAAAAAGCTCATCATCATTGTTCATTAGAGAAATGTAAATCAAAACCACAATGAGATATCATCTCATGCCAGTTAGAATGGCAATCATTAACATGTCAGGAAACAACAGATGCTGAAGAGGATGTGGAGAAATAGGAACGCTTTTACACTGTTGGTGAGAGTGTAAATTTGTTCAACCATTGTGGAAAACAGTGTGGTGATTCCTCAAGAATCTAGAATCAGAAATACCATTTGACCTAGCAATCCCATTACTGAGTATATACCCAACAGATTATAAATCATTCTGCACTCCAGGCCGGGTGACAGAGGGAAATTTAATCTCAATAAAGTTCAAATAAATATGATGTTTATGGGTCAAGAAACTCAATATTGTTAAGATAACCATTTCTTTTCAAATTGACCTATAGATTTAACACAATTTCAAGAAAATACTTAGCAGACTTTTAATAGAAATTGACAAACTGATTAAAATTCTTATGAAAATGTAGAAACCCTAGAATAGCCAAAACAAATTTCAAGAAGAAGAAGAAAATTACAAGACTTGTACTCCATGATATATATATTATTAGCTTCAGTAATCAAGATAGCATGTTACTGGTATAAAGATAGGCAACTAGATAATGGAATAGAATAGAGCATAAAAATAGACCTGCACATTTGTATGTAGACAGTTGATTTTTGTAAAGGAGAAAGGTAGTGTTTTTAATACATAATGCTGGAACAATTGGATATCTATGTGCAAAAATGTGAACTTCAATTTATATCTTGTACAATATAGATAAACTAACTCAGACTCAATAAACTAAGAATAGAAGGAAATTATCCCAACATAATAAAGACCGTATAAGAAAAACCTGCAGTGAACATCATACTCAATGGTGAAAGCAAGAACAAAAGAAGGATACCGACTTTTGCCATTTCTATTTAACACAACACTAGAAGTTCTAGGAAAAGCAATTAGGCAAGAAAAAGAAGTAAAAGGCTTCCAAATTGGAAATGAAGAAGGAATACTTTTTCTCTTCACAGATGATATGATCTTATATGTAGAACCCAAAAATACCCACAAAAAGATTGTTAGAACAAATGAATTCACCAAAGTAGCAGGATATAAGGTCAATGTGCAAAAATCAATTGCAATTCTATAGACTAAAAAGATCAATCTGAAAAGCAAATCAAGTAAACAATTCCATTTACAATAGCATCAAAAAGAATGAACAACTTGGCAATTAATCAAGGAGGTGAAAAACTTGTACAATGAAAACTACAAAGCATTGCTGAAAGAAATTAAAGAAGACATAAATAAGTATAAAGACATCCCATGTTCATGAATTGGAAAACTTAATATTGTTATCAGTTCTATGCAAAGCAATCTATGGATTCAGTGCAACTCCTATCAAAATCCCAATTGTTATTGTTGTAAAGATAGGCAAACAGATAATGGAATATAATAGAGCATAAAAATAGACCCACACAGACACACAGACCAGACACACACACACACACACACACACACACACACACACACACATCCCTACATACGGACAATTGATTTTTGTACATATATATGAACAATTTTCTATTTGAAAGAAATGGAAAAAAGCCATTCTGAAATTTATATTGAGTCTCAAAGGATCCCAAATAGTCAAAATAATCTTGAAAAAGAACAAAGTTGGAGGATTCATACTTTCTGATTTCAAAACTTACTGCAGAGCTATAGTAATCAAAACAGTGTGATACTGCATAAAGACAGCCATGGAGACCAATGGAATAGAGAGCCCATAATTAAGCCCTAGAAGGGTGCCAATACCTTTCAGTGGGAAGATACGTCGTGTATAAAAAGTAACTCAAAATGGATCAAACATCTAAGTGTAAAACATGAAACTATAAAACTCTTAGAAGAAAACGTAGAGCAAAAGTCTTCATGATATTAGTTTTGGCAATGATTTCTTATCTATGACATCAAAAGCACTGGGAACAAAAGAAAAATAGCCACACTGGACTTCATGAAAATTAAAGTTTTGTGCCTCAAAAAGACACTATCAACAGAGCATAAAGGCAACCCACAGAATGGGAGAAAGCATTTGCAAATCATATATCTGATAAGGGATTCATATCCAGAGTATACAGAGAACTTCTACAATTCAACAACAATAAAGCAAACAACATGATTCATAAATGGGCAAAGGATTTGAATAGACATTTCTGCAAAGAAGATATACAAATGGCCAATAAGCACATAAAAATATGTTCAGTGTTTATGAGGCATGAGCGTAAGGGAAGAAATGAGGATTACCAATGGGTTTACAAAAACTTTTGGGTGATGGATATGTGCATTATCTCATAGTGTTGGTGGTTTCATGGGTGAAAACATATGAGAAAACTTATCAAATTGTACACTTCAAATATGTATAATTTATACCTCAATGAAACTGTTAAAAATGAACTACTGATATAAACAACAACTGAAATAAGTTCATAGTCATTATATTGACAATAAGAAGCCAGGTACAAAAGTATGTACAGTATCATTCCATGTATATTTAGTTCAAGAATAGACAAAGATAGTTTTTGATGAAAATAAAATCGATAGTTCTTGGTGAAAATAAAATCAGGATAGTGGATACCAACAGGTGGTGAGGGTGGCTCTTGAATAGCGAGGGGCATGAGGGAACCTTCCAGGGTGTTGGAAATATTCTATATCTTGGCAAGGGCGGGGATTACATGGGTCTTAAAAGTATAAGAATTCATACATTTACAGTGAGCATGCTTTATGTACTTTATTTATTTATACCTCAGTTTTTAAAAAAAAAGAAGAGGAAAAGGAGAAAGAAGACAATGCAGTGAATCAAATGCCAGTACTGAAATAGCAATTAAAGTCCCTGGAACAGCGTGAGATTGTCCCTTGGGAGTGACCAGAAAACAAAGATGCTCTTCAAAAAATAGCATAAGGCATGCTCTCATTTGAGAGTGTCCAGTCCAGAACCAGTACAGAATTGGAAGCTGGTTCTAAAGCAGGCACTGTGTCTCTTCCAGCTGGTGTTTGTCAAACCTTCTGTTTCTAATGGTATAAATATAACTGACTGCTGCTGAAAAATTAAGAGCATTTCTACTTATGAAAAAATGAAGAAATTGGAGTAAAAAGACCTTATTAAGAAAAGAATTTCAGTGTTCACTAATTCATGCTGCTCTAAATTTCTTGGATTCAGAGTCAAGAGCAGAAAAATCTGATTTGCTTCTGTTAAAAATGGAGCAATAAGCTTAAAACTTTGTGTTTGTGTTTGGAAAACCCTTTACAATGTGGCAGAAGGAGAACATCTTCAGGCTTTTAGTTCGGGAATAATGGTACAGTCCTGGCATCTTAGCCTCTTCTTCGTTGGGGCCAGGATTCCCCTTCAAATCTCTGACTTCTTTCGGAGTATGCTGTACCCGTGAGTCAGAGGCATAACATGGAACATAGAAGGAACATCTCTATCAATGTTTATGGACTTCTCCGCCGTGGACAGAGTTCCTCTTTGCCATCTCTAGCTTTGGCTGAGTTGACTTTAATTGTTATTTCATCATTCTCCCATCTAGTGATATCAACCAACTCTCTCCCGTGGAGGAGGCTTGATCCTGGCCATCCTAGTGTTAACCTGGTGGCAAGAAGACCAGAAAGAAGCGATAATCATTCCTCTTCCTTCAAGGCAGATCTGCCTGGCTCCTATTGTTAACTCTTGCTTCCTTCACTTCCCTCCATATCTAGATTGTGAAAGGAGTTGTTCTCTGGTGGCCTAAATATATTAGTGCCTGAACAAACTCTACTCTGATACCCATATCTTATTATTATTTTTTAAAATATATATATTTTATTGTATTTTAGGTTTTGGGGTACATGTGAAGAACATGCAGGATTGTTGCATAGGTACATACATGGCAATGTGGTTTGCTGCCTTCCTCCCTATCACCTATATCTGGCTTTTCTCCCCATGTTATCCCTTCCCAACTCCCCATCCCCTGCTGTCCCTACCCTAGTTCTCCCACACAGACCTCAGTGTGCGATGCTCCCTTCCCTGTGTCCATGTGTTCTCATTGTTCAACACTCGCCTATGAGTGAGAACATGGGGTGTTTGATTTTCTGTTCTTGTGTCATGTTTGCTGAGATCGGATGGTTTCCAGGTTCATCCATGTCCCTATGAAGGACACGAACTCATCGTTTTTTATGGCTGCATAGTATTCTATGGTGTATATGTGCCACATTTTCCCTGTCCAGTCTGTCATCGATGGGCACATATCTTAAATGATTTATCTATAGCAGAGTTCCCCAGCCTTGAAACTTGGTTTTGTGGGCCAGATAACTATTTCTTATGGAATTGTCATGTGAGCTATTAGAATTTTAGCTAATTTTAGCTACAAACCAAGAAATGAAATGGAGACCTAACAAAATCTTGGGTCACAGATTCTGTTTGCAGAAGATGCTGAGAGACCATCAGAGGAAGCAGACACTGGGGATCGTGTAAACCGAAGACATGGGGAAAACTGGGTCTACCAGCCCCCATTTTATGTGACAAAAATGATATACATTAACTTTTGAGTGTTCCTGCTCTGTGACACTCTCTGCCCTGATTTCTTAAAGAACTCTTTTTGGTACTTAATCATTACTAAGTTTAGGGGCAAAAAAACTTTGTTTTTCTATATATGAATATTTCTTTTGTTCTAGGGTTTGCCTGCTTCACAGAGCCCCACAAAATCTGAGAGTATAAATTCCTTCCTCTGGAAGTTTGTCATTCCATTTATAGCAATATTGAAAAATAAATACATTATAAATTTGTTATTAATGTTTGAACAAAGTCTGCTCTGATACCCATATCTTAAATGTGGGCTTCTTATAAACAAACCCAATTTTACAGAGTAGATATTTTTGTGCATTTCAACCGTAACAAAGTGACTTTCGGACTATAAATGGTCCAGAGAAAAACGAGTATTTTATGTACTTTATTTTTTTTCTCAAAATTTCCATTCCCTCCCACACTTATACACATAAAACCCAAACCATAAAATGGTGTTTTTTAAATAACTTCTAAATTCCCCACTATGTTATGTTTCCAGGCCAGATTACAGTTAAAACAAAGTTTTGACAGACAGCATAACTTATCACTTAGGCCACAAATCTTAGTCTTTGGTCAACAAAATGAATCATAGTACAGTCAGCTGGGCATTGTCTTTGTATGTTAGTGGTCTGTCTTCTCCTCCCTGTGATGATGTGATCTGATTTTTGATGATGTAGGAATTTGGCAAGTGGAGCCTTCCTGTGTCAGCTGTCTTCCTTCCCTACTAATGATGTGCATTCCTTGGTTAGTTTGGAGAAACAGAGCAGAAGTCAATGTGCTCTTGTTCCTAATTGTATTCTCTTTGTATTTTTTAAATACATTTGATGCATGCTTTTGCTTATAGCCATGTCCATTTATTTTTTGCCGTTAACTCATCAAATGTATCAAGTGCTTGCCACGTGAACTTGGACTCTGTATTAGTCTGTTCTCAGGCTACTAATGAAGACATAACTGAGACTGGGTAATTTATAAAGGAAAGAGGTTTAATTGACTCACAGTTCCATGTGGCTGGGTAGGCCTCACAATCATGGCAGAAGTTGAAGCAGGAACAAAGGCATGCCTTACATGGCGGCAGGCAAGAGAGAGTTTGTGTAGGGGAACTCCCATTTATAAAACCATCAGATCTTGTGAGACTTATTCACTACCATGAGAACAGTATGGGGGGAAACTGCCCCATGATTCAGTTATCTCCCATGACACATGGGAATTATGAGAGCTACAATTCAAGATGAGACTTGGATGGGGACACAGCCAAACCATAGCAGACTCTGAAGCCAGATTGCATGGTTAATACTCCAATCCTGCTGCTTAGTAATTCTGGACGTTGGGCAAAGCCTGGTGCCTCAGTTTCCTCATCTGTAAAATGAGGGTGATAATAGTACCTATCACATAGGTTGTCTTGAGGATGGCATGAGTTACAGATAAGAGGTTTAGAATATTGTCTGACTCATAGTAAATACTATGTAGGTGGCGTTGTTACTATCTGTTGCTGTGACAAATGCCAGGCACCTAAATTTCCCTAAGACCAACCTCTTTAAAGCTGGGTACCCAAACATGTTTCTTCTCAAGCCACTTTCTTTCTAATGTCATGGGTACTATCTACCCAGGCCTGATTTATCTACATCAGAGTTCCCCAGCCTTGAAAGTGTTTGTTTTGTGGGCCACATAATTATTTCTTGTGGGATTGTCCTGTGAGCTGTTAGAATTTTAGCAGCATCCGTGATCTCTACCCACAAGATGCCAGTAAGAAACTCTCCAGTTGTGACAAGCTAAAAATGTCCCAGACTTTGGCACATGTCCCCCTGGGCACAAAATTTCCTACAGTTTTGAGAACCACCTATTTAAACTGGTAAATCCTCCTGCAGAGGCAGCATTGTGGCTGCCACCTGCATTCTAAGGCAGCTGCTGGTTAGATGTTGTCATCTTCTCCCTGGACTTGTTCTTGAGGAATCAGTTTAGATCTGCCTCTAAAACCACACATTTGGAGGCACAGGGTCTTTTCTGCTGTTATATTGAGGACTCTGTAGTTTAAGGGGCTCCTCTTTAAAGTATTCTCCTCCTTCTCAGCCTCTTGGGCTTCTTTGGACTTCTGATGGGGGCTGCCATTGAAGACAAGCCTCCCAGCCCTTGTAGCTTAAGGAATTTGCTGCTTGTCACTATGGAGAAGAAGTAGGTGTCCCAAAATCTCACACTTAGGAAACCTTGCTGTGTGAGATGAGGCAGCATGGTCCTTGGTCCAGGTTCTCCATGCCCCATGCCCTTGTTAAGAGTGACACAGATGGTTAATGTTGATAGAATTCTTACCATGTCCCAGTCCCTGAACTAAGCACTTTATAAGGATTGACCTGTTAACTTTTCACATTTACCATCTAAGGCAGAAATTTTTTTCTCAATTTCATAGATGAGGAGACCTTAGCATAGAGACATTAAATTCACCACTACCAAGTGGCAGAGGCATGGATTTAGACCCAGGAGACTGGCTGCAAAGTTCTGAACCCCGGTGATGTACATCCTCCCATCTGCTCTCATGGCACCATCTCCATAGGTCTCTAGAAAGTGGTGGCTTGCTCCTCGGAATGTCCCCTGTTTGTGCTCTAGTTACATTTAGGCTCCTACATTCCATCCTGGTCATATACAACTGTCCTTCATTAGATTTGCCTCACGCTGACCTGAAATGTCATGGGAGTAGTTTCATTTGTTGTTTTGTTTTGTTTTCATGGTAATTTTTGTCACTGAGACCCACCCAGTCCCCAAACCCAATTTTTGGCTCTCCCTATGCTGAACACTAAACCCATTTCTTCCCTGCCTTTAGGATGACCTTGAGTTTCTGCTAACTGATAAGTCTCCCGTGGGGTGTAAACCAGCCTTTTAAATTGCATTAAAACCTTTGAGCTAAGCCCATTGGCCACAGACTTTACCTTGCTGCCACCAGGTTTTCTTACCTACATTTCCCTAAGAGCAACCTCTTTAAAACCGTTAATTCTCTAAGCAAAAAGCGATCCCCCCCCCTTTTTTTTTTTTTTTTTTTTGAGACGGAGTCTTGTTCTGTCACCTAGGCTGGAGTGCAGAGGCATGATCTTGGCTCACTGCAACCTCCACATCCTGGATTCAAGCCATTCTCCTGCCTCAGCCTCCCCAGTAGCTGGGATTATAAGGCATGCACCACCAAGCCCAGCTAATTTTTGTATTTTTAGTAGAGATGGGGTTTCACCATGTTGGTTAGGCTGGTAAAGTGGTCACTTTTAATACACGTTCAGCTCCATCCCAGATACAAGACTCCATATAAGCCAAATATAAAGATCTTAGCGTGGAAAAAGCGTTATACCTAATTTAAAGGTCCTTTACTGGAATTTTATGGTGTTGAATATTGTTCAAAATATGTTGGCCATTGGAAAGTGGGGTATCTTTTTCCTCCTGTGACATTGGTAGTTTATGCAAACAGGTTATGATTTGGACCATAAATCCATGCATTACCTGATTTCTCTTTGGCCTACCTTGCTTTCGTTCTGCTGAGGCCACATGGATCTGCTTTAATTTTTCACTTTGTATTACAACAGTGGCTTTGAGAGCATTGTCCTGATAGTGAAAAAATGACAACAGCATCTATAGAAAGCACTCAGAGAAAATGAAGGCCATAAAATGTCAAAGTACACATGAATTATGTAGAATCTTTGTCTGAGAATATTTCTGAATAGCATGAGAACATCCCTTTCTCTTCCTTTATTTTCTTCCTGTGCCTTTCACAGGGAAGACATGTCACATAGACACACAGACCCGCAGGAGGAGGGCTTATTGTTTAATATGGATTTATTCATTGATTCAAATAATGCGGGAGGTTTATTGAACACCTACTGTGTGCCAGGTCCTGGAGATATGCTGGTGATGTGCCTGCCCCTCCCTGGAAGAGCCCAGAGCCTAATGAAAGAGATAAGAATAAACAAGAGCAGTGCAGTTAGGAGGTGATTGCAATGGTTAAAATCTAGCCAGAGTTTGGGATCACAGAGGAGAGTGAGATGATGACAGAGACAACCAACATTTATTAAACACTCTCTTTAGGCCGGGCACTGTGCTTTTAACAAATTATCTGTTTTTTAATCCTGAACAACTTTGTGTAGTAGAAGCTACTGTTGTCCCCTTTATACAGAGGAAGAAATAGAGACTCAAAGAGAAGATTTCTAAGCTGAATCTTAAAAGCCAAGTAAGAATTGTCCAGGGACAATTTAAAAAAATAAATAAGTAAGATGCAATGGGTGGGTTGGGGGGAAGGAATTATCCCGAGGGAAAAAGGAAGAGGCCATGATTCTGGGATGAGGGAATAGCAAATATGAAGACACGGAGCAAATGGATGAATGAATTTTGTGTGCCAGGGTGGCAGTGGGAGCCAGGGCAGCTGAACCTCATTTATACAACCTGGTCCTGCCCATGGTTCCGGGATTTCAACCATGTGACCTATTTTCATGGAAGAGCAACCTGTTTCTCAATGCCCAACTTCTCCTTGCCCCTCAAGTGGCAGAGCCACTTAATTAGGTAATGCTCCCATGTGATTGGGATGAATAATTCAACCTTGAAGTGGTTGTTCCAGTGACTCTGAGATTAAGCTCAACAGCTGGGCCTCTCTGGGAAAGTTACCAGGGCTGGCAGGATCCACAGGGATGCTAAGTTCTTAGTCTTCCAAGCTGGACTTCTAGGGGCCTTCAGCAAGTCACTTAACCTTCTGTGACATTGGCTTTGTCCTGTGGAGGCCCTGAAAGCTAAGACAATGTCTGGTTCAAGTTCACAGAACCTAGTACATGATAAACTGTAAAATGGGCATACCAGTTATTATTGCAAGGCATTTCAGGTGATCACTGATATTTCCAATGAAAGCCTCTAAACTCCTCAGTGAGAGGTAAGGAATAAATAGTCCCTCTTCTCAAGTTTCCATAATTAACTAATCATCATTGATTGAGGCCTTTATGTATTCATTGTACTACGAAAACCATCGTGGCCTCTGCTTCGTGCAATTTTAGTTTGCAGTGGGTGGGTACCAATAAGAGCAAACCAGAGGTAGAATTTTTTTCCATACATGGGGCATGGCTAGTGGAAAAGCAGCCCTTTCAGCAGAGGAAGGCGGGTCGAATGTGCAGCAGGACAGAAAAGCCCAGATCCCTGATTGTGCCCATTGTCCAATGACTGCTCCTTTGCAAGGGCTGATCCCTGACATTGAATGGCGGGAGGGTGATGACTGCATTGAAATATCTGCTAATAGGCAAGGCCCTCCCTTCCTCACACCCTTTCTCCTCCATTAAAGACTTTCTGGAAAACAGAGCAAAAACAATGCGGCAACCCCAAGGGTTGATGAGAATTGCGTTCTCCCTGCAGCTTCTATTACCCTTGTGCCTTTGTCTCTGTGGACTTGGTGAAGGGTATAGCTGTCAGGTGTCTCTCCTCCCTGGTGCAGGGTAATCTGGACTGATTGACTTGTCCATTGTCCTAACTCTGGAGCTAAAAACAAAACAGGAAAAGCTGCTTGGTGAGGGTGAAGAGGAACTTGGTGGCCAAATGCTTTTGCTTTCCAGGCATTGGATACAAGGCTCATTCTCTCTGAGAAACTTACATCCAAAGGCAATGACTTTGAAAGGACCGTGGCTGTGGAATTAGAGACAGATGCGTAGCTGGCCATGAGTAGATATTAAATTGTATTAAACTATGCAAACCGCGTTTCTCATGCAAGACTTGTTTCAACCTTACATCAGCCCCTGAGCTGCATTTGCATTTCTATAGAGAACGAAATAAAAGCAGCATGTCACTTACTCATTTCTATTCATAACTGTGAGCTGTTATTCTAGCTCTCATCTACCCTACACGGCACTGCCAGATTAATCTTCCTAAACCTCCATCAACAGCGAGCTTAGTTCCCAGCATTTCACTTTATCAACTCATGTTTATAAGACCCAGGTGCTGAGAGGGATATAAAGAAACGTAAGATGGTACTAATTTTAAGGTAACCAGACATCCTGCCTTGCCTAGGACAATCATTGCTTATGCTTGTTATCCTGATATAGTTATTAATAGTGCCTCTTTTCACTCTCAAAAGTGATCCTGATTAGACAGTGAATTACAAGGTCACCCTACTCATGTCTGTCAAGTGTTCATAAGACAAAAGGGGTGGAAAGGATGAAGGTAAATATGGCAATTTCAAAACAAGGTTGAGATTGGAGGCAGAGGAGTTAGGTGTTTGCAGAAGGAAGGGAGACACCAGGGCTGAGATTGACAGAGGAGGCTCATTCAGTTCTAGGACTTGGCCTTGACTTCGAAGGATGACAGTGACTCAAAAAAAAAAAAAAAAAAAAAAAAAAAACAGGAGAGAGAGGCTGGCAAAAGTTTGGTAACCATATGAGTTAAGGGTGTATTTCATGGCTGTCAAGGGCCCACCTAGATGGATCTTCCTCTGGGAAGAGGAAAGCGGGAACTGGTGAGTTAGGAAGGACAGATCTGAAAGGCTTGAAAGGCAGGTGAGGAACTTATGCTTTACCTTGAGGGCTGAAGGAAGCCGTAGAGATACTGGTGTGAAAGAGCCATGGCGAACAGGCGGATTCAACTGGTCCTGGTGTAGGGCTGGTCACCCCACCACCAGTCAAAGACAGAATCCGACTCGCAGAAGCTGTCTCCAAGCCGCCACACCATGCTGCCTGCCCCCGTCCCATGGCCTGCACGATTTCCTAGGTAAATTAAAAATTTTCACACATGACAGGGTGAGGCAAATGGATGTTGTGGTGTCTTGGTTTCCAGAAGTCTCCAGCCAAGAGTTGACATGAGCTTTCTGTTTTAACGTCAGGTAAATAATTATTGTAGCATGATTTCTGACAGGAGCAAAACAAAAGTATACACTTACAGGAGCAGGCTGTGCAGTCAGGACATGCAGGATCCTTCAGAGGGCCTTTGGAGAGTGAGTGCCTCGCCTCAGGGTGTGTATCTGTGCTCCATGTGGGGAATTATCTTCACCATAATTTTGCTCAACTGAAATCAGAGCTAAGGCTCCATGTGCATAGCGGGGAGATTCATTTTGTCTTGTGCCCACCTCTCCTTTCTTCCTTCCCTTTTTTTTTCTGTCTTTCAAGTAGAATCATTCAGTACCCGACACGTGGCCACACCCTAAGCCAGCTGCGCTCACTCCGTGGTTGCCACAGCAACCCAGTCTTGTGCGATCAGAGCATCTTCATTTTGCAAATGAAGAAAATAACCTTCTGAGAAGGGTAGGAGAACTGCTGGAGGTGACCAGCTGTATGCATTGTTGAGCACCTTCCCAAGGTAATTATCATTAAGCAGGTCTCTGAATAGTTTGCTTTTAATAATGCTATTGAGAAATGAAACCGACGGAGAGCAATACTAGGTCAGTGGTACTCAAGCCTGACTGCGCATTAGCACCATTTGCTTAAAATACACGTTTCTGGGCTCTGTTTCCAAAGGTTCTGTTTCAGTGGCTCCTGATGGAGCTTAAGAATCTGTGCGTTGTTTTTTTAAGTCCACTAGAGTAATAGTTCTTCAATGATAGTGTGTATCCATTGTTAAAACACAGATTCTGGGCTCCACCCCTCGAGTGTCTGATTCAGGAGGTCTCTGGTGGGCCTGAGCATTGCATTTCATGCTGCTGCTCTGGGAGGACACTTGTAACTGCTGCCGTAGAGGTTGCTGATGCTCATCCCGGCCAGGCGCTGCTGGGGTGGAGAGCTCCTGGAGTCTGCATGTTCACAGGGTTTGAGTCTATTTTATGAAGGCCATGATAGGATTAGGGGAGCTAGACCCAGGGTGACTACATATGAGCCATCCCCCCTCCCTCAAACCTGGGGCAGACATCATTCACTGACCACTGTGCTCTTTTAAACTGAGTCCTGGCTCGGGGTCCCTCTCATCTCTCTGTACCCTGTCCATACCAATCAAATGGTGTTGGCTCACAAACCAAACCTATTATTGTTTGCTAAGCTAGACATTCTAACTGGCACTTTCAAAATCAATCGTTGAAAAATTCTGTTTGTTTGTGAAACGTGTGCTTTAAGTGTTTATGAGAGGGAGCCCCTTGGGCAGTGGCTCTTGACCTTGGCTGTACATTAGAATCGCCTAGGAAGTTGAAAAAGAAAACCAAACGATTGGGCTCCCTTCCAGACCAATTGGATGAGTGTGTCCGAGGCAAGGTCCAGCTGCTGGCAGCTTTACGGGTGTCACAGGTGATTCTAAGGTATGGTCAGGGCTGGCAGCTGTCAGACGGGGGGTGGGGGGGGTTTGCCAGAAGCTGTGCAGACTCTAAAACTAGATGCCAACTTCTGTCCTCTCCCTGAAGATTCCCCTTGCAGAGCTTCTCCTTTTCTTCTGTGCACCTCTTTATTTTTCTGCCAAACAGAATAGAAAGGAGAAGCAGCCGAAGGCCTGCTGACATCATTATTGTCTCAGAGGCTTCCTGAAAGGAGGCTGAAATGGGTGACAGCCACTGTCCTAGAATAGCTGGAAAGGAGCCATGTTTCTGGAGCAGTTCCCAAGAAACTGATCTCTCATAGCAGAAGGTGTCACTCTCCTTTGCTTGCTTTACCTTTTGTGGATTTTGGAATGCAGAGGGCCCCACCGAGAGGAAACGTTTTCATGCAGAGACTCTCCAGCTGTCAGTCCCATGGTTTTCCTCTCTGCTCAGTGCCAGGCCTCCCAGATTTAGACTCATAGCCCCCTTCATGGCTGCCACTCATGCTTTATTAAATTGCTCTTTGTGGAAGTCATCAGCACACCTTAAACAGCACGTGTTCTCTTTGCTCTTCCTGATTCATCTGACTCTGTTGATCACCCTCTCTGTTCCCGGTAACTCAATTTTTCTGCTTCCTCTTTATTTCTTCTCTGTGTCCTTTACTTAACCTCTTTGCCTTCTCCTGCTCCTTAGTGGGAGCATTTTCCCAGTGCCACCATCTTTGTCCCTTAGCACTACTCTACACACCGTCCTTCCCCTGGGATCCCTTCCCCAGATCCATGGCACAGGTCTGACTGACGCTCTGAGTCCCAGTCTCCCAACAGTGTCTGTAGAACTTCTTGTGCCCGCCAAATTGGCCCTCCCTCTGGACTCCTCTGTATTTATTCTGAGTACCAAAGTCTATGCTGATCTCCTAGACATGGGCTCTTGGTTGCATTAAACTCTGTTATCCGGTTCATGTCTCGTTTGCCTTTTCTTTGTGCTGCCTCTCACATTGGCCATTCTTGCGTTTGCCTCTGCTACCTTATTGGTGGGTCACTGGGATAACCTTCCATCCAGCCACTCAATTTCCAGTCTCCTGTCCCTCCCATCTGTATATTTCCCAGTTCCACTCCTAACATGCCCTTACTCCTCTCTCTGGATGCAAACATCTGTTAATTATTTGCTGCGTGCCAGGCATACTGCTAAGTACATCTATTATTCCACTTAAACCTCACAGCAACCTTACGAATCAGTAGGCAGGATTTTCATCCCCGTTTTATCTCTGAGGAGACAGCCTTGGAGATGGATAGGAACCTTGACTGACTGGTGGTGGAAATTCAAGCTCATCTGGAGCCTCTGAGCTCTCACTCTCCAGTGCTGTACTTGGTTGCTCCCTCCTTGCCACAGCCCTCAGTGGCTGCCCAGTGGATAGAGAATAAAGACTTAGGCCCTTGGGTCGGCAAACAAGGCATTTCTAGATCTGCCCTAGCCCACCTTTGCAATCCCATCTCCTTTTATCCTTCCACATATGAGTCAGCCCCACATGAACCAGTTTACTCCCAGGTCTCCAGATCTCTTCATTCTTTTCTTCCTCTACATTTTTGCCCAAATCCTTGGTGATATCTGATACCCCAAGGGCAACACCACCTCCTATGCTTAGCCCTCTTCTTTCTTTTTTGAGACCAAGTCTCATTCTGTTGCCAGGACTGCAGTGCAGTGACACGATCTCCGCTCACTGCAACCTCCGCCTCCCAGGTTGAAACAATTCTTCCGCCTCAGCCTCCTGAGTAGGTGGGATTACAGGCGCCTGCCACTATGCCCAGCTAATTTTTTGTGTTTTCAGTAGAGACATGGTTTCACCATGTTGGCCAAAGTGGTCTTGAACTCCTGACCTTGTGATTCGCCCAAAGTGCTGAGATTACAGGCGTGAGTCTCTGCGCCTGGCCTTCTTGACCTTTCTAAACTGTCCAAATTCTAAAAGCCTTTTTTTTTTTTTTTTTTTTTTGGTGTGTACTGTCTTGTGTTTTAAATTTCTTTGGTGAATTTTATTTATTTATTTATTGAGGTGGACTCTCGCTCTGTCACCCAGGCTAGAGTACAGTGGCGCCATCTCGGCTCACTGCAACGTCCACCTCCCAGGCTCAAGCAATTTTCTTGTCTCAGGCACTCGAGTAGCTGGGATTACAGGCGTGAGCGACCACACCTGGATAATTTTTGTATTTTTAGTAGAGCCAGAGTTTTGCCATGTTGGCCAGGCTGGTCTTGAACTCCTGGCCTCGAGTGATCTGCTTGCCTCGGCCTCCCAAAGTGTTGGGATTACAGGTGTGAGCCGCTGTGCCTGGCTCCTTGGGTGAATTTTGAAGTGAACCTATTCTCAATCATTTTTTCAGGTATTTCAATGTTATTCTCCTAGGTGGGTTATAAACTCTTTAGGATAGGAACTAGACTTACTTCAGTGTTCTGCAGTTCCTAGCATGCGTGCTTGCTAGAGTTGACCTTCGTAGAGTTGACTTATTTTGACTTCATACTCTTGTCCATGACAGCTGTCTGCATGCGGAACAATATGAATAAGGATGTGAGACGCTGCCCTGCCCTCCAGGAACTGTTCTGCTAAGGTGCCCAGATCCCCCACCAGCCCTCTGCACGGCTGTAATCTCTTGTTAGATTATTTTTCCATCCTTCGTGAGAATCGTTTCTCTTCCTACGTTTCTGTTTTTAAAGTTTGCATAAAATGGAGACTTGGCTGCACACCAGGGAGGTTTAGGAGAGAAATGAGCAGTGGGACCTCCCCAGCCAAACCTGGCTGCAAACTGCTGACTGCACAGGAATACGAATGACTTCTAGTGGGATGGGCGGGGATCCTGGAGAATGCTCTCCATTCCTGCTTTTGATCAGGAGCTGGGCCAGCTTTGGAAATCTGAGTGTTAGCATAACCCTCAAATGGTCCTCCTGCTCTGTATCGTCTGGGGTTCTTACTGGTTGTCCACACTCAGAAAAGACGCCCTCTTCCCTGTAAGCTTGCTTCTCACTGACCATCACAGCTTGGTGGTCGGGGTGGTGGTAGAGACGTGCGTTATAGGGAACTATGAGCATAATTTTCACAGGCACTTAAACTTGAACAGAGATGATTAACAATATTAACACGCATTACGCTGAGATATGATACACTGGGAAATACCTCTAGGTACCCTGGGGACAACTCTAATGATCCATGACTGTTAGGATTTCCAGATTCTCCTAACTGCTTGGACTGTGGTTCCAGGCTCAGGTCACAGAACCTCAGTTAACTAAAGGAAGCACAGCCAGGGTTTGGGTGTGTTGGTGATATGGTTTGGCCCCTACCCATGTCTCATCTTGAATTGTAGCTCCCATGATTCCCATGTGTTGTGGTAGGGGCCTGGTGGAAATAACTGAATTATGGGGGCGGTTCCGCCATACTGTTCTGGTAGTAAGTCTCATGCAATCTGATGGTTTTATAAGGGGTTTCCTCTTCTGCTTGGCTCTCATTCTCTCTTGCCTGCTGCCATGTAAGATGTGCCTTTAGCCTTCTGCCATGATTGTGAGGCCTCCCCAGCCATGTAGTACTGTGAGTTTGTTAAAACTCTTTTTCTTTGTAGATTACCCAGTCTCAGGTCTGTCTTTATCAACAGCCTGAAAATGGACTAATACAGTTGGTGAGAATACAGAAGTACAGTCTAGGTATGTTCTGTTTCTTCTCTCTAATAGATGAGAGAAACAGACACTCCCATCTGTTTTCACAAACTGAGGTTGCTCTTCTTGCCACTGAGTAGATGTTGCCTCCTCCAGCTTGACCCCAGCCACCTGCTACTGAGACGCCAAGCCCACTCAAGTCCTTGGTACTCAGGGCACTGCAGAGGGGTATGGAAATAGTCTGCCATTTCCACACTCAGAGTTAGGGCATGGCTTTGGCCCCTCTGGGCACCTGTGGGAGTGTAAGGGTATAATTTCCCTAGTGATCCTGTTTCGTGTGGCCTGTTGCCCCCCGGGGCCCGGTTCCTATGTGTCACTCATTGTCTCACCGAAACCAAGACTTGACCCTGCATGCAGGCCCTGTTTGGAGAGGCCCTACAAATTCATTTAGATCCTACAAGTCCGATCTCCAAAGCAGTTCCTGGTTTGTGGTATCCCTTAAGTGCCTCAAAAAACATGCATAACTCTGGCTTCTGGACACCAGCAGTTCCTGGTCTTCAGGGCACATTCACCCCGGTGGCTCCCACCTACGCTGTTGGATTATAAGACACAGCCCATGGCTCTTCTACAGAGGAATGAAAACGACACATAGTTCTACCTTGTGGGATGTTACATCTGGAATTTCAGTTGGAGAAGCTGCCCTGGGAAAGCCAGCGGCCACCAGAGAAGCAGGAACAGGAATGAAGCACAGCTTGGTGGTCCCAAACCCAGCACGGGGCTGGGAACGTGTCTGCCATAGTCCACGATATGGAATGAGCCCTTCACACTCTCACTAGGAGCTGTTTTTCCAAATCAGCAAATATTTATCCACTATTTTTATGGGCAAGGCCTTGTATTAATTCATTGTAGAGAGTAGAAAAGCAATATGTTTGGGAAGGTACGTAACTGTTCTCAGTCTACAGGAGACACCAAGAAATATTAAAACCTATAGAGATGTATATGCATCCCTATATGGGATGTTTTCCATCCCAAAATATAAAAAGATTATGGAGTCAAATTGTCAACCCTAGTAAATATAAGAAGACAATGGAGAAATACTGAATTTTGCAAAAGACAGCCTCTCTGCTGGGTTGGAGAGTGGTTTGGGATGGCAGAAATGGGAAAGGTCCAGTAGATGGAGCCAGGGAGGGACAACATTTATCTTGTCACTAGAAGGGTATAGTGGGAAGGTGGCAATGAATGAGGTATTCTGACAACACCAAGTGAATCCCTCTAGGGTGCACAGAAGGAATTTGTTTGTAGATTGGGTGGCCAGGGGAGGGCCAGTAACAAGCCCAGTTAAAAGGTAGGTTGAGTCCATACTAGAGAGATTTTAGATACCAGGTTAGGGGAGACAGACTTTATCCTTCTGGTACTGAGGATCCACTGAAGCCCTTGAGCTAAGGGGTGACACTGATAGAGGCGAAATTGTAGGAGGGTTGCTCTGGAGGTGTGTGTCAGGTGGATGGGGTTGGGGGAGAGACTGGTGGCAGGGAGACCACCTGGGAGTCATAATGATACTGGTGATAGCTACCAATTATTGAGCATCCCCTATGTGCAGGACACTGTACCGTGTGAAATCTGTCATATTCAATAACCCTGCAAGCTGAGTACACTTGACCAATGAGGAAACTCAGGCTTATTCATGTTGAATAGCCACCGCATCCGTCCATTTGTGTGGCTATAACAAAAGGCCTGAGACTGGGTAGTTTATAAAGAACAGAAACTTATTTCTTGCAGTTCTGGGAGCTGAAGAGTCCAAGTTCAGGGTTCTGGCATCAGACAAGGGCCTTTTTGCTGCATTCTCACATGGTGGAAAGCAGCAGGGCCAAAGGGCTGACTGCGGAGTCCTCCCAGGGCAGAAGAGCAAGCCAGCTGAAGGCAGCAGAAGCCTCTTTTATAAGGCCCTTAATCCCATTCATGAGGGAGGAATCTTCAAGGCCTAATCACCTCCTAGAGACCACACTTCTTTTTGAGACAGAGTTTTGCTCTTGTTGCCCAGGCTAGAGTGCAGTGGTGCGATCTCGGCTCACTGCAACCTCCTCCAGTGATTCTCCTTCTTCAGCCTCCCAAGTAGATGGGATTACAAGCACCCACCACCACACCTGGCTACTTTTTGTATTTTTAGTAGAGACAAGGTTTCAACATGTTGGCCAGGCTGGACTTTGTGATCTGCCCACCTTGGCCTCCCAAATTGCTGGGATTACAGATGTGAGCCACTGTGCCCTGCTGGCCACAGCTCTTAATATTATCACATTGGCAGCACCTGAATTTTGGAGGAGACACATTGAAACCATAGCAGACCCCCAGAGTCCTAGAGTCCTAAAGTCCCAGAGCTTATAAATCACAGAACCAGCGTTTGAACTCAGGGCTGCTTGCTTTCAAAGCCAGGCTACAGTAGGTAAAGTTTTCCACTAGGCACTCTAGGATCCAAACTAGGAGAATTGTAATCAAATTGAAAAGGAGAAATTATTGGAAAAAATCCAGAGGACTTGGAATGAAGGAGACAGAGAGAGAAAAAGAATGACTCCACTTTGTAGCCTTAGCTTTAGGGAGAGTGACAGTATTGCCACCAGACACCAAGTGTCATCAGGAGGAAGTGCTCTTGAGTGGGTCAGATGAGAAGATAGTGGGATGAGTTTCAGAAATGTGGCAATCAAGATGGTGGCAGAAATGCCAGGCAGCTGTTATCAGTCATATTCTCGGGCTTACATTCTAGGCAAGCTGTGAGCATGGGCAAGCAGGAACGTGGGAAAGAGAAAGCTTCTGATGTTAGGGGGAGATGCTGGAGGAAGGAAAATGAGGAATAGCAGCAGAAGCAGCTGTCAGAGAGGCAGGGAGAGGAGAAAGATGGCATCATGGTGTGCACAGCACAAACCAGTGGAGTCGTTGGTTCCAAGTGGGTTGTTGAGACTGCCACACATTTCAGGGAAGTAGAGGCTAAGATTCCTGCATGAAGGTGGAAGGACTCATTCAACCCACTATGCATTCATTAGGTAGCTGCATCTGCCTGGCCTTGTATTTGGGACAAGAGAAAGAGAAAGAGAATTCTCTCTGTTCTTGAAAGTCCCAGGAAACCTTTTTAAAACAGACGTGGGTTGAAATATGCTCTTCTGCTTAGTGCAAGAGAGCCATTCTCTGAGCTTTTTTTTTCTTTTTTTTTGAGTTGGAGTCTCGCTCTGTTACCTGGGCTGCTGGAGTGCAATGGCGCGATCTTGGCTCACTGCAACCTCCGCCTCTCGGGTTCAAGCGATACTCCTGCCTCAACCTCCGGAGTAACTGGGACTATAGGTGTGTGCCACCATATCCAGCTAATTTTTTGTATTTTTAGTAGAGACAGGGTTTCACCATGTTGGCCAGGATGGTCTCTATCTCCCAACCTTGTGATCTTCCCGCCTTGCCTCCCAAAGTTCTAGGATTACAGGCGTGAGCCACTGTGCCCGGCCTCTCTGAGCTTCTGTTTCCTCCACAGAGCTAATGAGACCTGCCCGCAGTGTTATCCTGGAAATCAGAGCGGATGCATGGCCAGCACTCAGCAAGTACAGAGAGTGTGATAGCTTGATTATGCTTAGAACCCATAAGGACAAATAAGAGAGTAAAGGATCGTTTCTCAGGCCTTCCTGACAGATGCAGGGAAGCCTGCCTTCCTTGGAAGTGGCCCTGTCTTCAATGGTTTGGGCAGTTCAGTCCATCATCCCTGGTTTCTGCTGCCTCATGGCATTTCAGTACCAAAAAGTATCTCCTATTTCTAGAACTTATGCCTTAAATGTGTTTTCAAGCCTGGATGTTCCAACAGCTCTCCCTTTCATTTTCATTTCCCAAGTTCAATGACCAGATCCTTTTCCATAAGTTGGTAGAACTCTCATTTGTCATGTGGGAAGGCACCCAGTGTGCTCCCTGGCAGATGAGAGGGTCCCCAGACTGCTCCAAGGGTTAGGACAGCAGAGTGAGCTCCACTGGCTGAGGACAGTGCTCCACGGGCTGTGTGGATTGGCCTTTGTCCTCCAAGGGCCACCAGGAAGAAGGTTGCACCTGCTGCCCCCACTGGACTGTCAGGTTCTGTTTTTCTCTGCCTGAGTGTCCCACTGAATACCTGCCACCTGTCTGCCCCTAAATAGCTTTACTGGGCTCTGGGAAGTGAGCAAGTGGTTATGGGGTGCTGGCCCTATGTATGTTTGGCACTCTTGGGTGACTGGGGTATGGGGTGGGGTGGATGCCACAAATAGAAAGGCTCTCAGAGGAATAAACATGTAATTTAGAAGCTGGAGAATGCAGTTGGGCACACTGGCTCATGCTGTAATCCCAACACTTTGGGAGGCCAAGGTGGGAGGATCACTTGAGCCTAGGAGTGTGCAAGCAGCCTGGACAATATAGTGAGACCCTGTCTCTACACAAAATAAAAATAAACAAATTGACCAGGTATGGGGCCAAGAACCTATAGTCCCAGCTTCGTGGGAGGCTGAGGCTGGAGGATTGCTTGATCCCAGAATTTTGAGGCTTCAGTGTGCTTTGATCACAGTTGTGCCATTGCACTCCAGCCTGGGCAAGAGAGCAAGTCATTGTCTTTAGAGAAACAAAAAAGGCTGGAGAATGTGGTAGGAAAAAGAAATCAAAGCAGGAATAGGGAAAGCCAACAACGTTGTGGCTCCTGAGGCTGGCACAGAGGGCTGTGCTGCCCAAATGCCACTTTCCTCACTTGGTTCTTCCTGGCAGGCAGCTCTGTCATCTTTCTTCGTGGTGAGCCTGTCTTAGGCCTATATGCAGGACACTGAGAATTCTTGCATATTAGGCTGAAAGGACCTTCAAGGGTCACCTATTTCTCCCCCACTCTCTCCTCTTCCTAGTTGAACAGTTGCCTCAGTTTACCCAAATCACTGTCTTAGTGTCGCTTCAGGTGTTGATTTGGCCTAGAGGGTGTTATGGGTCAGAAGGATGCTCACTCACATCCCTGGTAAGGAGGTTGCTAATCTTTCATTGTCTACCTCTTCTTCCTGGCCAGGGATCCCTGGCATTCCGGACCCCCAGCTGACATATGTGGGCTCTAGGTAGAGCTATCTCTTGTAGCCATGCACGTGGGGACACTCCACCATCCACTGATAGGGGTGACCCCTATGCCTTTGAATAAAGCGTCACATATAAACCAATATTGCAAGGGCTCTGCCTCTACCATTTAAGAAGTCAGAGCAGCATTCCTTTTCATCCTACTTGGCCAGTCCTAGTCTAAGTATATTCACAATTTAGCTTCATTCGTATCAAGTTTAGTCAGCTGGTTTAAGAAGTTCTCCTAATAGATTCCCTGGGAATCCCCTACTGTATAATTTTATTAGTGACCTTATTTAAAAATAGCCCCTGTCAACAGCCACCAGTGATGCACCAAGAAGCAAACTGGCCTCCCTGGACTCTGCATAGATACCACAGCACGAAAGAGGCAGACCCAAGGGCACTGCTTGGAGTCCTCATGTGTCCTCCCACAATCCCATTCCCTTTGGACCTTTCCTTTTTGGATCTTGGCTCCCTCTGATTTTGTGCCCCACCCCCTGCCGCCTCTCAGTTGCGATGCCCATGCTCTGGGGACTAGATTCTTTTGCTCTAGGTCAGAACTGGGGCTCTGCAGAGAAAAAGGCTGAGAGGTGTCCAGGACATACCTGGCTTATTGTAGAGTAGGTTCTCTCACTCTAGACACTGTTGACATTTTGGGCCAGATAACTCTGTGTGTGTGTGTGTGTGTGTGTGTGTGTCTGTGATGTGTGTGGTGTGTGTGTGTGGTGTGTGTGTTTGTATATGTGTGTGGTGCATGTGTGGTGTGTATGTGTGGTGTGTGTGTGTGGTGTGTGTATTTGTATATGTGTGTGGTGCATGTGCGGTGTGTGTGTGGTGTGTGTGTTTGTATATGTGTGTGATGTATGTGTGGTGTGTGTGTGGTGTGTGTGCATGGTGGGTTTGCATGGTGGGTGTGTGTGGTGTGTGTGTGTTGGGTATGTGTGGTGT
>NW_022436995.1:11963754-11970968 GCF_009761245.1 Sapajus apella
TGTGTGTGTGTGTGTGTGTGTGGTGTGTGGTGTGTGTGTGGGGTATGTTGTGTGGGGTGTGTGGTGTGTGGTGTGTGTGGGGTATGTGATGTGTGTGTGTGTGTATGTGTGTGGTGTGTGTAGTGTGTGTGTAGTGTGTGTATGGGGGTATATGGGGGGGGTGTGTGTGTGCGTGGTGTGTGTATGGCAGGAGTCTGAATTGTCTCATGTCTCCTGGTGGGGAAAATTGCCTCTGGCTGAGAACTGTTGTTCTAGAAGCAGCAGCAGCCGTAGGTATTTCAGAGGCCTCTGAAGCCATCCCCAGGCTTCTCCTTTGGTCAGGAGTGTCAGATTGCCAGGAGTGGTGGAGGGCGTTTTCCAGAGCTCCCTCCACATTCCTGGGCCCAGCATGCTTGTCTTTCATTTCTGTGGCTCTTCTTTTAGCCAGAAACCACATCACTTCTCCCATGGGTCTGTTGTTCACCAAGTCCCTGTTATCCCAGACAGGCTTGTCTGCAGCTTCTCTGACTTGCACGTTGTGCTGACTCAGGGGAGGGTGGTGGATGGAGCATGGGACATCCTGAGCTGTTGTCCTCGCTTGGCTTCTCACTGGCCGTGTGGCTGAGAGTGCATTGTCTGTAATGTTGGCACTGGTTCCTGGTGAGCTTTTCACGTCATCAGATGGTATTATGGCTGAGGACCCCGAAATGCCTGAATCCTGCTTGTGGGATTCCCAAAGGAAAGAGACTCCAAGAATAGGAGCAAATGAGAAACAAAGTCTGATGTGTCTTGTAATCATGCACTAGTTATGCTCCTGAGAGTTCCTGTGCTAAATATTGAATGCTCAAAAATCATTTTTCTAAAGAAGGGTTCTGAAAAGGGTTAAGTGTTCAGAAGCTTTATACTTGCAATAACCAAATAATTTTTTTTCTCTAAGAATTTAGTTAATAAATGCTTTTAGTGGCCACAAAGTATATTTTGGTAAAGTTTATAGGCCATGGCCATCATAACCCAATAAAGTATACAATTGAAATAAGATGTGGGGATGCGTAGCGTGAAAATGCCGCTCCATCTACAACCACCAAGGGCAACAGATGCATGAGATGCCATGTTGGCGGCAAGCCCACAGTGGAGCCACCACTTTTCCCAGGCCCCAGCCTGGCTTCCCTTTGGGAATCTCTTTGTGCCCTTTATCCGTGTGATGGTGGATGTGCTCACTTATAATCATTCCCATTATATCGAGTTCACAGTATAAGGTCTTCCTCTGTGAATCAAATGCCTGGAAACGCTATCTGGGTTGGTGCCTAACGACCCCCAGTGCAGACTTGCATTAAAGTCAAGTGTCATATGTAGCTTGGACTTGAGGCCTAAATAGAGACTTCTGTCTTCTTTAGACCCAATGACCAGCATTCCCAGTGGTTGTTTAAAAAAGAAGAAAAAAAGAGAAATGGGCCTCATGATATAGAAGAAAGGGCCAGGAGGTTAAGAGCTTTCAAAATGGTACTTCTGCTCCCCAATGAAGGGTCTATTTGGCATCTGGGAGGCTAAATAGATTAGCGACTCTCCTATGGATAAATTGAGGATGATATTGATCTCACAGGCTCAGGGTGTGGATTAAATGACTTTAGGAATGTACTAACGTAGTATTTTTACTATTAAACACACAGGATCTCTCCCAGGCCTCAAACAGCTAGAAAATCCAGTTACCTCCCATTTCTCCAAACTGGCACTGCCTGGAACGTGGCAGAATCGGCTTGCCCACGCGGTGCCTCCAAGGGCACCTTTGGTCTCCCAAGTAATTAACTGTGAGCATTGGAAATAGCTGTGGTTTTTAATACAGTGATATTTCCTCTTCAGGGACTCCAGCCCCTCGTCTAGTTTCAACAACTGCTAGCTCAGTCCCAAGACGTGGTTCTTGTTTCTTCCTTGTCTAATGGTGAGAGTGTTTGCATTTGCACAGGGTTTTTAATGGGCTGTAAGCCGTTGGCTCTGAGAGGGATTCTTGGTTCAGAGCCAGGGGACTTGAAATGTTTGGGGAAGCCTAGGAGTGCTGCTGAGAGAGGCTCCTTTCTGCTGTGCATATGGTTCACGTCGACATGGGCAGACAGGCAAGAGGAGCCCAGCTTGGTAGCCCTGGCACTGCTGCAGTGCTCAGTTCTTCGTCCCAGCAAGGAATCTGGCCTGGGCAACTTCTGTGAATATCTGGGGCCAGAAGTTTCAGATTAAGCCAGAGATCTGTTAAGAGGGGCCCCTTTTTCTCGTTGCAGAAAGAGTGGTGGAAGCTCCCAATTTGGCTGTTGTTGGTAGTCTGGACGGTAGAGTTCTCGAGATGGAAGTAATTTCCAGAGATTTTCTCTTTCAGGTGAGACCACACCTAAGCCATCCCTGAAAGACAGATCTGTTCAATCTGGAGCTGCTCTGGGAAGGGGACTTTGCATCCCCCTCCTTGGTAACATCGTCTGTTTGGAGTGATCTGTGCCTTTGCTTTGTCACCCCAATCTCTTTAGCTAAAGCCTGCTTGCCTTTCTCTCTATAGAACTGCTCTTTGTGGCCTTGCAGGTCATTGTTTAGGGTGGTCATCTCTTGGCTACTTTCCTGTCTGCTAAATCATTTCACCCTAGCACTTTTAGGTAGTGGCCAGGACAGTGCAGAGCTTCTCAAACGTCTCCACCAAAATGCCCCACTAGCAAAAGAGTGTGAATATATGCACCCGTACACACATAGACACAGATGGTCTGGGGAAGCCCAAAGTGGCCTAGTGAAGGCTCAGAATTTTCTTAAAGGCTACTATTTTATTTAAACGTTCATCAAAATGTGACATTCTGTTCCCAAAATATAGCTCGTTGTTCTAATTTTAAAAGTGTTTTAAATTACTTATCAGGAAAAAAATCAACTATTTCCCCCCATTTTCTAAAAAGCCTTTGAGGAAACTGATAACCTGGGAAGATGCCACGTGCTTTCTTAGGGGACTGTCTTGTGCTTCTTGACATGCAGCTAGCAACCCCAGCTGGAGAAGCCTGGGTGGTGGGCGTCTCTTGGCTTATGGAACTGGCTGATCTGAGTTTGAATTCTGGCAGCCTCACTTCCCAGCAGCCTAACCTTCGGCAGATTCCACCAGCTTCTCAGCTCTTCCCATCTGGCAGGGTGCATTCATTCAACAACCACTGAGTACCTACTGTGTGCCAGATGCTGTTATAGGAGCCGGGCTATAAAGGAATAAGGCACAAAAGTTTCCTCCGCAGAATGAAGCATTTCTGTTTCAGATGGGAGGAATGAACAATAAACAGAAAAGCAAATAAGAACATTTCAGACTGTAATGACTATTGTGAGGAAAATGAAACACCTCCGTGTGTGTGTGTGTGTGTGTGTGTGTGTACCCATACACACTCGCTACTATAGATGGCGTGGCCAGGGGAGGCCTCTTTGAAGAGGTGATATGTGAATTCAGGTCTGATGGATACAGCAGAGCCAATTGCGAGGATTAAATAAAGTAAGTTAGTAAAGTGCTGGCAATGTGGGAGGGGCTTCTCAGGCATTGCTTGTCTTTCTTCAAGAAGCAGAGAAACATTGTTTAAACAAGGGGAGATCGATTCTATAGGTTGTTAGATGTGACTGGAAACATCTCAAAAGGGCACCCAGAGAATTCAACAGGATTTTGGAAATTGTACAGACAGAAAATGTGTTTGCATCCCAAATTGTGGCGCCTCTTTCAGGGATGGCTGCCCACTGGTATGCCTTTGTGAGAGAGGATTTTTCTATTGGGTTTGCACACTGGCCCTTGATATTTAGAGTCTTGTCCTTTGTTGGAGAGGCCCGGGATTTTTGGTTTGTTACTCACCTATTGCCGTGACCTGCTCCCACAGAGCATGTAAATATCTTTACTTCCTTAACTGACTCATACCAGGATTGCACTGTAGCCAGGTAAGTATATGGGAAGACTAACATAATTATTATCTTCTTAGGAAGGTACTGTATTTTGCAAGATAGGACATTTCCCAAAATATGCCAGCTCCTTTTCTAAAGTATTGTTCATTTACACATATAAATAAGAATAACTAAGCCCTAAACTAATAAATGTACAGGACTTCTTGGTCGACAAAGACCTTTTGTACTTAGCATTTGGAACTCACAGCAGCCTGGGGCAGTGGGAAAGGAGTCTGAACTTCAGAATCAGCCAAACCTAGGTTCCAATCCTGATTCTGAGCCTCAGCTGTCATTTTTAAAAAGTTAAAACAAACCATGGGGATACTAAAAAGATCAGCAGTTGCCAGGAATTGAGGAAAGGGAAGGATGAATAGACAGAGCGGAGAGGATTTTTAGGGTGGTGAAAAGACTCTCTAAGATATTATAGGTGCATGTCATTATGCATTTATATAGACCCATAGAATGTGCGACACCAAGAGTCAACCCTAATGTAATCTGTGGGCTTTGGGGGATTATGATTTATCAATGTAGGTTCATCAATTGCAACAAATGTACCACTTTGGTGTAAGATACTGATAATGTAGAGAGGCTATGTCTATGTGGGGGTCAAGAGGAATATGGGCTATCTTTGTATCTTCCTTTCAATTTTGCTATGAACCGAAAACTGCTCTAAAAATAAACTCTTTTAAAATCAAAAAAATTAAAACGATGATTTATGAGCTGAGGACCCATTCCCCTGAAGTCTTGAATATACCCCCCCGGAGCATATTCTTGGTGGTCTGCAACTGAAATTTGATATTATTTTTAAGTTTAGGGTTTTCATTTGGATGATAACTTGAAAATGTTAATATAAGTCTATTCCGGATAATCTGAAGGACACTTTACTGAGTACCTTGGTTTCAGTGAGAAGAGATTTTTAAAATTTGAATCCATAAATGGGTGGAAAAATGGAAATACCATGTAGAGTACCAATCTCCAAAGACTCCAGCCCATAGAGGTCATAGCATGGGCACCTTTCCGCTGTATTGTACAGGTTCTGTCTTTTGTGGCCCAGCTCACAATGGCTCATTAGCAATAGGTGTCGTGCGAAACAATAGTGAATTTTTTTTTTCATTGAGCAGCATTTTAAGTTTTATCTGTATGGCTTGGCCCTTCAAAGTAATGGATGGGTAGTTTAAAACAAGTTCATTTTTCAAAAGAAAAAATGTAACTCAAATGATGATCTGTCATGCTCAAATTCAGAAGAATCTGTCAACAAGTGAAACTTAAAAGACTTAAATACATCCTGCAATCATGTCCATCAATGTCTATTTAGTTCCATTAACTGTCCATCCCATTAAATTCATAAGTTTAATTTGAATTTTTATTACTTTTCAATTTTGTAGTTATTCCATTCATAAGTTGCTTTTAGTTTTATAGTTGGGTAATAGCAATAGGTATAAGGAATTTACACCTGATTTTGTTTCGCAACTTGGGGCATGGAACACACGAAGACAGAAATTATAGTGAAATATAGTGTACTCACAATGGTTGTCTAAAGGGCAGAGCCACTATCCTTACCTGGGAGTTGGGTTAGTCTGCAAAGAGGGTGTAAAATAGCATTTGGTAAGTCTCAAAGGAAAAGCAGGAATTTATCAGGTAAAGTAAGGTTGGGGGTCAAGGGGGGCTTTTGAGATCATCCAAGGCACAGAGTGATGTAGAGCCTTGGTATGCTTGAGTGAGACGTTAAGAACAGGGATATGCTGGCGGAAGGCTGCAGGTGGAGGCCAAAGAAGGAAGGGCCTTATAAACCTGGCCGGGGGCCTGGAGTGGTCCTGGAGGCAGAGAGGAGCTCAGGAATAACCATGAACATGGACATATGGGGAGGAGGGATTGGATGGGTAGAAACCACTTAAGAGCAAATTGGGAATGAAGACCAAACCATGGACTGTGGGCTAGAGAAAAAGGGACAGAGTCTAGAAATATTTCTGAGGTAGAATTGGCAGGATTTTGTGTCCAGTTGGAGGAGGGCAGTGGGAGATGGGACCACATCTGTATGGGCCAGAAGATTGAGAATTTATGATGGAGCAGGTGTTCATGTTCTTATTAAGCAACAGATTGAATAGGAAAAGCCCCTAGGTCACCCCAGTAGATATTTCAGCCTGGTTTTGGGGAATGTAAATCTGGTGCTTGGAAGAGAATTTGGGGGCTATCCATGAATAGGGGAGACGTCGGCATGAAGATCATTGCTGATGCTACAACAATGTCTTACCTGAAAGAAGGTTTGGATTAAAAAAGTGGAAAACCAAGAATGGAACTCCAACATTTGAGGAGGGGAAGCCACCAAAGAGACAGCCAGAAGTTTAGAAGAACCAGGACAATATGGTATCCTGGAAGTCAAGGAGGGAGGGCATTTCAACAAGCAGAGGATAGCCAGGGGTCAAATACTGAGTGGATTGCTTTGAAGAGACAGAACTGTTCTTCAGACTGTCAGCTTCTTGACATTTAGGCACTTGGAGTGAGGAAAATAGTAGAGACATCAGATCACCAGCCAAGTGGCTGAACATGACATGTGCTGCTAGGGAGAGGAGGTGTTTGACGTTTCAAAGAGCAGGTGGGCAGGAGACCAAGCCAGTGGGAAATTTGTCATTCATTCATTTATCCATGGGTTTATTCACCTGTCCCTCAAATATTTCCCGAGGGCCTGCCAGGTGACACACTCTCTGTTAGAGAGTCGGTAGAACACAAAGATAAATAAGACATAATCCTTGCCCTGGGGAGCTCACGGTGCTGGTGGAGAGGTAGCTGTGTACAAAGATACCACAGTGCCAGGTGGTAAGTGATACGGAGAGGGGTGCGTAATGGCCCTGGAGAATGGGAGAGAGACTACTTGACATGGATGGGAAAGGTACATTCGTAGGCAGAGGAGAAAAGGGAGCCTTGGAGCTCAGAGAACAGCCAGGTGAAGGTAGGCAGCAAGAAGGGGCGTGTCCTACTTCATACGTGGTGTGATCGTGGGTGGACAGTAATGGAGTTGAAGCTGGAAAGGAAGCCTGAGACCAGATGATGACAGTTTGGGATGCCATGGCAAAGAATAATTTTGGATTTCATCTTTTGGAGAGTGAAAACCCAAGAGACATGGGTAAGCAAGAGGGTAACACAGTAGGGCTAGGTTTTAAGAAAATAGCTTTGGTGGCCGGGTGCAGTAGTTCACGACTATAATATCAGCATTTTGGGAGATCACTTAAGGTCAGGAGTTCAAGACCAGCCTGGCCAACATGATGAAACCCCATCTCTACTAAAAATACAAAAAAAAAAAAAAATTAGCTGGA
>NW_022436995.1:11971068-12048718 GCF_009761245.1 Sapajus apella
AAAAAAAAAAAAAAAAAAAAAAAAAAAAAAAAAAGCTTTGGTGTTACAGGGAGGCCTGAGTGAGTAAGGGAAAGTCTGAGGCAGGGAACCCATGTGGGGTCAAATCTCAATCCATTTGCAGCCTCCTTCACTTGCCAGGTGTTGTTGCACACTTGCTGCGTGCTCTGTTCTGTGCTGGATGCTGATGCTTTCCATGAAAATGCTTTCGGCTTGCCTTTGTTAAGCTGCCTGCTGATCTCAGGGGCTTACTGAGGAGTGCTGAATATTGACCCAGATGCAGACGGCCAAATCACCAGGCAGACTCCTCTGCTGGAAGATTGCTGTTCCCCAGATCAGCCTCTGAGTCCAAAAGCCAGCACTCTTTATTTCATGCATTGCTCATTATTTTGACTGCCCTGATTGGCTTGGGCTGCAAATAGCCACTTGCCATGGAGAGCATGAGGCTAGCACAAAAAACCACACCAGGCGCCGCACAGAGACATCTGCTTCTGTTTCCTGTGTTGCACAGCAACACAGGGCCGAATGGGTACCAAGGCACATGCTCTACGTTATTTTCTAGTTATAATGAAGGACAATTTCCATGTGGCTGGTGATGAAAGAAAGAGTCAGGTCAATTTCAGAAGGAAGAGTGTTTCCGATTATGCAGATCACATCCAAATATTTACTTCACTGCATCGTAGTTTTGGCTGGGCCCTGCTTTTGAAGATCATGGAAATGCATCCGGGCCTCCTTTGCACTGCGTTTAGGGAAGATCTGTGCTCAGAGCCTCTTTGCTGGCAGTGGGGAGCCCTGGGTACAACCTGGGATTACCACTCCCTGCTCAAGTTGTGGCACTTGAAACAAATCAATAAGTGGCAAGAAATATAAGTGTGCTTCCAGGAAGAATCAGAGGCTTGTTAGCGCTGGAAGGGACCTCAGCCCTCATTAAGTCCAACCAGCTAATTTTACTGATATGGAAACTGAGGCCCCGAGCCACAGACTGGCTGGCCTCCAATCACAAAGAGAGGGATGGCAGACTTGGGACCAGCCTGCAGGGTCCAGTCCAGAGCTTCCCAGGAGTTCACCCTTTTCTCTTCTTTCATCTTTCTGCATTTCCTGTTTGCTGTTATGCCTCTTTTATTAAAAGTATACAGTATTTCCAGTGGAATCTGCTTAGCTTACATACCATGTGAGGCAGGTCTCAGCCCATGAACGTTTCCTTGTTTCATATGAGAAACTCTGAGTTGGCCTCAGCTTGAATGGCAAAAGTAGAAAGGGTGGTTCAAAATGCAGGAAGTGGAAGGGTAATAACATCATGTGGCTAGAGCACTTGGGGGCTAAGGAAGTAGCAGCCTATGGTACAAGTCCAAAACCTGGAGGGAGAGCTCAGTTTAGTGCTTTCCTCTTTGAGTCACACATACGGGTGTCCAGTGGCCAGTGATTCTCAAACCAGAGGATGCATTCAAGTCACTGGGGAGCTTATTTAAAATGCGTATTCCTGGGCCTTGCCCCAGAGGTTCCTGTTCATTAGGTTTGATGTAGGAGCTAGGAATCTGCATTTCTCAAGTTATATGTCAGGTAGATTGTGCTGCAAACTACCCTGTGGCTCTCACCTTGAGAAGTGTAGCACAGCAGTAGAAGAAATAGGACAGGGGCATGTCTACGTGTTCAGAGTATGCACTCAATAACATACACCTGGAGGAGGATGGTGGAGTTGGTGCGTCTGAGGTCATTTACTGTAAGAATTCTCCAACTGGGAGGACACAGGTATTGAGAGAAAGCCTCAGGTCGAGCTGGAAAGTGCAGAACACAAGACTCAGAACTGCTTAGCTGTTGGGTGGCCGCATGTCAGTGGTGCTTTCCTCTGTGTGGTTCATGTTTTCTCTAAAGCTTGACTTTCTCATTCCTCATGTATCTTGGTCTCCCTTGGCCTCTACTCACTCCTCCTTTTTTCTGGTTTTGTACAAATGCACCATTTAACTGTTCCTGAAGTGCATTTGTAGAACCCGTTTACATAATAATTACTATTGGGGCAATTCTAATCCAATAGTCAAGGCTGAGCATGTTGTGCTCCTGTCTTCCATATTGTGAGGTTCTTACACTGATACTGCAGCTGCTGGCATTAACATGAGTGCTGAATGGTAAGATTTGGGGCCTTTTGCAGTGTGTCGTGTCAGAGTCTAGATAGTTGATCAAGATGTAACATTAAATCATCTGTCTCAGAGAAACCCACAGTGGTAATCCTGAATTTAGATCTGGCTGGAGTTTGGAGAATTCTTTTTTTTTTTTTTTTTTCTTTTGAGACGATGTTTTGCTCTTGTTGCCCAGGCTGGAGTGCAGTGGTGCGATCTTGGCTTACTGCAACCTCCTCCTCCTAGATTCAAGCAATTCTCCTGCCTCAACCTCCCAAGTAGCTGGGATTACAAGCATGTACCACCACACCTGGCTAATTTTTGTAATTTTAGTAGAGACGGGGTTTCACCACTTGGGCCAGGCTGGTCTCAAACTCCTGACCTAAGGTGATCCGCCAGGCTGGGCCTCCCCAAGTGCTGGGATTACAGGTGTGAGCCACCACGCCCAGCCAAGTTTGGAGGTTCTCTATGAAGAGGTCCCACCTCCCCAAGCTCCTGCACAGGCCCCAGGTTGTCCTAGCTGAGCAGCCAGCCATATATGTGTTCCTGCTTTCATTCGCTCTCAGCTTCCTAAAACTTTGTTCTCAGGGCTGCAACTCCAAGGTGTATTTTTGAAACGTTTGCTTTAGAGTGTTGACTTGGTTATGTGGCTAAAACCAAACCTACTTTTTCCAGTCTCTCTTAGAATGAGACTTTACAATTTCAGACTTTGCATGTGACTCATTTTCTATGAAGAACAGATGGGAGGTTTATTTTGCAGAAAGAGAATCAGAAACCAGTGAAACCTTACATGATTTCACATTAGTACAGAAACCAAATCCATTGAAAACATTGAGAGCTGTTCCTGGTTATGAATTTACTGGTGGCGATGAGAAATTTCCAGGGTTTTCTGTGACAAGACTATCAACAACTCCTGGTTCACTCTGTGCCCCCACCCTCCACAGTCTGCTCCAAATCTTTCTCCATTTAATCTATTTATTTTTATTTATTGAGCAAGCAATATTGTAACCATGACTGAAATTTTTTAAATTACAAGAAAACTTACCCTGAGTCCAGCTTCAGTAACAGATCGTATGTTTTCATTTTCCATGTCCCCTTCCAGGCTCTGTTCCTACACTACAGAATCTTTACATTATTATAATCATGGTATCGTTACAAGTTTACATTTGACATTTTTCACGTAATATTGTATTACAAGACTATTTCCATATTGCTCTGTATCGTTAATGATTATGATGTTTCGTGAAGTCATTTGACTCTCATTTATTTGACCATCCTTATATTTTGGTGGTTTGTGTTCATTTCCCTTAAAAAGGCCATGATGAAATAAACCCCATCCAGAACCTCTCCTGCTCTTCTCAAAGCCTGCCTGCTCTCTCTCCTGTCAGCCTCCGATTCACTCAGACCCATCATGTTTCATGGAGACCATGGTTCTCTAGTTACTCTGGCTGTGGTCAATTACAATTGCTAAATGACTGTTTCTGCCCTGGGCTTCCGTAATCATGAGGATTCTGCCAAGTCCAGACCACCTCTCCCAGCCTTTGCTCATCCCTGTAGCTGCTTTCTGTCCTCCAAGTCCTGTGCCAAAGGCAGACCCAGATTATTTCACATTATCTTGATTACCACATTTTATTATAATATTTGCAATCATTTAGATCAGGGGTCCTGAAACCCTGGGCTATGGACCAGTATTGGGCCACAGCCTGTTAGGAACTGGGGTGCACAGCAGGAAGAGACTGGCAGGCCAGTGAGCATTACCTCCTGAGCTCCACCTCCTGCCACATCAGCAGCGGCATTAGATTCTCATAGGAGCACGAACCCTATTGTGAACTGCGCATGTGAGGGATCTAGGTTGTGCTCCTTATGAGAATCTAATGTCTGATGATTTGAGATGGAACAGTTTCATCCTTAAACCATCCCTACTCCCCCACCACCCCATCTGTGGAAAAACTGTCTTTCATGGAACTGGTTCCTGGTGCCAAAAAGTTGAGGACCACTGATTTAGACCTGATTTAGCGTTCTTTACTGCAAGCAAATAGACACTAATGTCAGCAATAGGGAATTTACAGGACCGAGTCTAGGAAGCAGGTGGGAAGTGAGGCATATTAGAGAACAATAGCACAGGAATGGTCTCAGCATAAACAGCGGGTTCAGAAGAGTTGCTGCGGGAGCCAAGGACCCCAAACCATGTAGTTCACTGGTCATTTTGCTGGAGATTCAAATTCCAGGGAAGAAGTGTCCATTGACCCACATTGCCTACCTTGGCTTTAGCTGGTAGGGCCCAGAATACATTCCCACCACATTTAATCCAATGTGGAGAGATGACCAAAGACCCAGGGAAAGGGGAATGCTGCCCCATGAAGACACCTTCCCATGGATGTGTATTTATGCAAATGTCCCTGTCTAACATCAACCAACACTTCCATAGAGCTCACCCCAAAATGTGGTCAGTTAGGGCATCCAGCTCCACATGCAAAGTCTTTGGGGGTATTCCAGTTTCCCTCTAACACTGTTACAGTCTCCTGTACAGCCCAAGTTGAGTTAAATGGTAAGGGGACTACACTGCTTCTCTAACAGCTCTGGAGGTCATTTCTTTCTTTTTCTTTTCTTTTCTTTCTTTCTTTTTTTTTTTTTGAGATGGAGTCTCTCGCTGTCACCCAGGCTGGAGTGCAGTGATGCAATCTCAGCTCACAGCAGCCTTCGCCTCCCGGGTTCAAGCGATTCTACTGCCTCACCCTCCTGAGTAGCTGGGATTACAGATGCCCATTACCATGCCCAGCTAATTTTTATATTTTTAGTAGAGATGGGATTTCATCATGTTGGCTAGGCTGGTCACAAACTCCTCACCTCAAATGATCCACTCTCCTCAGCCTCCCAAATTGCTGGGATTACAGGTATGAGCCACCATGCCCGGCCCTGGATGCCATTTCTTTTTCCTGCTGCCTGGATCATGCCCCATCATAGTATCAAGCAGTAATTTTTACATGAGGAGGGGAATATCAGGTTTGGGGGATTTTATCCAAAATACATGGCCCCCTTGACCGTAGCCTCACCCCATGCAGGGCAGGTCATAATCTCTGGGGGAAGGGTCATGGCATGGTATGTGTGCTTTGAACAAGCTCTTCTAATTCTGTTATGTTACCCTGACACCTACCTCCCTACCGTGACACCCACCCCCATCCTTTAAAACCTCCAGTGAAGCAGAGAGGGCACTTTGATTCTGGGGTCGGGTCTGTGTCTTACACATTATAAAACTTTTGAATGGTGATGTGCAGTCGCCCAATGAAGGACAAAATGGAGATTTCCTCTGCCCCTGCTGGGGGGCTGGGGGCGTGTTAGATGCCTTACTTAGCTATTTCATTTCACCTACCAAGCAACACTAGCAGATTTGCATTATTTTATCTCAGATATATTTTCAAAGCTCACATCATCCATTAGACCACGTGGACACTCTGAACCTCAGGGACTGCATCTGCAAAATGGAAATATACTTCCTTGAAATGAATCTTGTGAGTACCAGACAGAGGGTTTGTGTTAAAGCAGTTAGGGCAGGTAAGGGGTATTTTTGCTTATCCACTGGGCTGCTTCTGTCTGTAATCCTCCAGTGTATCTCTTCCCTTCCCTCAGTGGCAGACCTTACCTCTTTCATAGAAGGCTAAAGCCATTCAACGTGAACTTCACCCTCTGCTCCTTTCCTTACATCAGCATGTTGTTTTCCATAATGGTAGATCTCTTTTGTTTATTTTCTTTTTGTGATCATTTAAATAACTTTATCCTAGATGTTCTTGGGACCTACCTACCAGTCTATGGGTGATATGGTTTGGCTGTGTCCCCACCCAATCTGATCTCGAATTGTAGGTCCCACAATTCCCATGTGTTGTGGGAGGGACCTGGTGGGAGGCAACTGAATAATGGGGGCAGGTCTTTCATGTGCTATTCTCCTGATAGTGAGTAAGTCTCATGAGATCTGTTGGTTTTATAAAGGGGAGTTTCCCTGCACAATTTACCTCTCTTGTCTGCTGCCATGTGAGACATGCCTCTCACCTTCTGCCATGACTGTGGAACTGAGTCCAATAAACCTCTTTCTTTGGTAAATTGCCCAGTCTTGGGTATGTCTTTATCAGTAGCACGAAAAGGGACTAAAACTATGGGTATAAAGTCATTTAAACGCAATCACTCCAATTGTCGTGACCTTCTGTTCACATGTACACAGTGCAGAATCTTAACCTTCCCCAAGGTCATTCTAAGCATTGCTGGAAATCACAGGAGGTATCCTGGGTGCTCATGAACTGTTATGAGTTTTTTGAACTCCAGAAATAAACTCTAAGCCTCAGTTTTTCATCTGTAACAGGAGAACAATGGTAGCTTCTTTAGGTGGATGTTTTGAGGATTAATTAGATAATATGTATAAAATAATTGGCCTTTGATTGGCCTGAATTGTGTTACGAAATAAGTGGGTGTTATTGCTGTCATTGTTAAACACCTGCTAATAGGCCTTGCCAGCTGCTCCAAGGTGTGAATGTGATCCCCAGGGCAACTGGCCAGTATAGGAAGTTGGTGAAGGGTGGGTGATGAGGGCACACTGCGTTCTGCCTTATCATTCCTGTTGCCTTGTTTGATGGGAAAAGGTTTTCTAGTTGGGCTCTGTTAGTTGTCAGTGTCAGAAAACTACTCATATTAGATTGAATCATAGAAAAGTATTAAGTATATGAAATTGCATTTCTGTAGATCAAAAATGGTCAAATATCAGTGATTTCTTATGTTTCAACTGAATGCTTAAAGAGTGATATCAACAAATACGTTTATTCTCTTGCACTGTCCTATTTCTCGTTTTGTTTTATTCATTAATATAGTGAAAAAATATACGGAGAGCTGTCCATTTTAACAGATATAAATCTACCTCATCCTACCAGATAAATCACATTCCATTGTTTGGGTAGATTAGATTTCGTTTTACCCAAGCTCCTATTTATGAACATTTAGATTGCTTCCTTTTTTTTTATTGTTGTTCTTATAAAATATGACGCAATATAAGTCTTTATGTATACATAGAACTTTATACAGTATTTTTTAGTATATCCGTAAGATAAACTACTAGAAGTAGAGCTGCTGGTGGAAGAGAATGTGCATTGGAAATTGTGATAGGTATTGCAAAGTTCTCTCCCAAGAAGTTGCCCAAATTTAGATTCTAATCAGCAGTGAACATTCTTGCCATATCAGTATTGTGAAACTTTATAAAATGTGCCAATCTAATGGGTTGAAAATGAAATTTTGGTGCTTTACTTTGCATTATTTTCACTATATGTGACATTGCACAATTTTCCTATGTCATTTATTTCCCTGTTGTGTATAGTCAGCTTGAGCTGCTGTAACAAAACACCATAGATTGGGTGCTTAAGCAACAGGAATTTATTTCTCATAGTTCTGGAGGCTGGAAACTCCAAGATCAAGGTGTTGAGCGATTTGGTTCCCTGGCGAAGGTTCTCTTCCTGGCTTGCAGAGGGCTGCCTTCTCCCTGTGTTCTCACACGGTGGGGTGGGGAGTGCGGCTAACAGAGGAGACGGAGAAAACTGGTTACTTTTCCTCACTCTGGTCTCTCTTCCTTTCCTTATAAGAACATGAATCCTATCATGGGGGCCTCACCCTTATTACCTCATCTAAACCTAGTTACCTCCCAAAGGCCCCACCTCCAAATACAATCATCCTGAGGGTTCGGGCTTCAGGATATGAATGGGGGTGGGACACATTCAGTCCATAACACCTGTGAACCACCTGTTCATACCTTTAGGTTATATTTCAAAACAGGTTTTTTTGCCTCAGTCTTCACATGGCAGTATATATTGAGGACGGGGCAGCACGCTGGAAGGTTATAAAGCTTTGAGGTTCAATTATTTTTGTCTCTTGCCATGATTTATTATGTGGTTTTGCTGTCTGTCACTAGCAGAGGTCCTGCTAGTTCATCCTAATTTTAGGAATATTATGTCTCAAAACACTTGAAAGTTATCCCATCTTGCATCTTGCCTTATAGAGAACTCCTTGACTGTCAGAACAGAAGAAGGGGAGAGGGTTTTTAGGAGGATCAGGAACGAGTGGAGGGAGGATGGGAGGTTGAGGCAACTAGCAGGCTAACATCCTGAGCCGTCATCTCCTCATTTTTTCTTTGATTGGCTTTTTCTCCCTTTCTTTTTCTTTCTGTTTCCCCTCCTTCCTTCCTTCCTTTCTGTTTTTCTGTGGGTTTTTTGTTTGTTTGTTTGTTTGTTTGTTTCTGGGGGCATACTATAAAAATACAATTCTGGAGCATGCCGTTGATTTCCCACCATGGGGACTCGTGTGGAATTTCAAGTCGTTCACCATAATTGGACTGTAGAGAATTCTTATGAACAGAATAGGACAGAATGTGGTTCATGTTTTCTTTCCCCAGGGACCCTGCCCAGTTTGGCAATAGGAAACTAAATTAAGGATGGGATTAGTTCTAGGAATTGGATTTTGAGTATAGCTGCATGTCTAATGCAACTGTTATAGGCAGTGTCTTAGTTATCTGTGTGAATGAGAGATCAGGAGGTGGTGGATACGTGAAATCCCCAAATGGGCCAGAAACATATTTCTGCATTTGTTCATTTATCCCAGTTATCCTTCCACTAGAACAACTATCGAAGTGGTTTTATTTCTACTTATTTTAACCTTCTGTTTTCTACCAACAACATAGACAGGGAGGCCACATGCTGCAGGGGGAAAAATGAATACTAGACCAGGAGTCAGGAGACATCAGTTTTAGTCCCGTCTGTGCCCTGCACTAGTCTGAGACCGAAGACAAGTCATAAAGTCTCTTACGGTCTCAGTTTCTTCCCCGTTAAGAGGAGACACATAACGTCAACCTCTCCGGGTGGCTGGGAGAGCTGAGGGGCCCTGGAAAGTACAACTGGCACTAGGGCTGCCTGTGGTGCAGAGCCGGGCCATTTGCACATGTGCCATCTGCGCAGCATGGGACACAGAGGAGGAGTGCAGCCCATGCTGTTCCATTTTCCTTTCTTGTTCTCCAGGTATGAGCACATTCCCATAATGAATCACCACAAACTGGATTGCTTAAAACAACAGACATTCACTCTCTTGAAATTCTGAAGACCAGCAGTTCAAAATCAGTGTCACTTGGGCCACGCTCCTTCCAAAGTTACTAGGGGAAGAATCCTTCCTTGCCTCTTCCAGCTTCTGGTGGCTCCAGGCATTCCTTGGCTTGTGGCCGCACCACTCCAGTCTCTGCTTCGGGGGTCACACCGCTTTTGTGTCTGTGTCTTCTCTTCCATGTCTTATAAGGACACTTGTCATTGGATTTAGGGCCCACCTGGCTTACTTAGGATGACCTCTTCTTGAGGTGAGCTATGGTGTCTGGCACCGAGTAGGTGCCTGAACAATTACAGTTATGACTGTGACTCCCATTTCCTCCTTTGAGGTCTTTTCAGTTCTCCCCACCCTCACCCGGCGGGTCAACCAGTCCGTTCCAAGAGCCTCCCACAACCTTGTACTAGCTGCATACAGCTCATCTGCTGCGGGATCCAAGCCACTTGTGTGGACCTGTGGTGCATTTCTCCTTGTCTTCTGGGCCTGGCTCAGTGCTGGCATGCAGCTGGTGCTCAGAGCATGTCTGCATAATGAACAAACCATCGTGTGCTTGCTCTTGGCATGGAGACTGGCATAGTAGATCTGTGAAATGACCAGTCTAAATGAGGTGTAGATCACTGTTTGGATAGAGCTTTTGAACCTTCTGCCATTTTTCACTTCTTCTGAGTCACTATGGCAGCAGAGACATTAGTACGATTACTAACAAAACAAATATTTGTTGAGTGCCAAGCTCTCTGCTATGCACACGGATGTCCTAACTTAAATCTCCTTACAGCTTATGAGGTAGGTACTGGTACTATTCGTCTTTAAAGCACAGTGAGCCTCAGAGAGATTCAGAAACTTCCCGGTCACACTGGTAGGAAATGGTGGCAAGGGTGTGACCTTGGGCAGCCTGGTTCTAAAGCCGTCGCCTCTCAACCACTGTGAACCGTTCCTTGCCTTTCCGGCTGGGAGACACAGGGCATGCCTTCTTTGCAATTTATGGGAAGTCCAATCCCTCTGGCGGGAATCCAGAAGACCCGAATTGGAGGCAAGGGGGACTCCAGAAACCGCATAAGAGGTGAGGGCACCATGCACTTGGCGCTCTCCAAGGCCATGACACCCAAAGCCAGGAGCACATGATGGCTTTTGCGGGCCCTACGCACTTTTGCCTTCGCGGGACCCTCTTTCCTCCAAAAAGCGACTCTAAGCCTGGCTGGATTGTGTTAATACTCATCTTTGAAATAGACCCTGTGCCTACTTATGGCTGATGCATAAGTCGGCCCTGCTCAAAGCCTTTCCGGTGAAGCGAGGATTGGCTTTCTGGTCCCCTAACCCACCTCTGTCTCCGCAGGTCCCACAGCGGATGGCGGCAGAGGGCGCCCCCGGGGACGGTGGCGGCGGCAGCGGCGCCCCGGGAGTGTGGGGCTCCTGGGGCCCCTGGTCCGCCTGCTCGCGGAGCTGCAGCGGCGGCGTGATGGAGCAGAAGCGGCCCTGCCTGCCCCTCTCCTACCGGGTGCGCAGCGGCCCGCGGCCCAGTACCCCCGCGCGCACCTTCGTGGACCACGTGGTGTCGGCCGTGCGCACGTCGGTGCCACTGCACCGGAGCCGGGAGGAGCAGCCAGCCCTGGCCGGCTCGGATGCTAGCCGCCAGGGCCCAGCCATGCTGCGGGGCAGCCGGCACCCACAGCCCCACAGCCGCGAAGTCACCACGGACAGAAGGTACATGCCTGCCCCTGCCTATGTGCCTCCCACCTCCTACCCCGCCCTGTCGCTGTCTTTGTCCCTGCCCCTCCCTGCCCCTGCCCCGGAAGCTGCTCTGCACCACAGACTTCACAAGATTTTGCAGCCTTGTAAAGCGTTGAGGCCACTCCCACCTCACTCTGTGGTTCTGAATAATCTTCAAAGCAGGCTAATTCTGAGAATGCTCTTAGGAAGAATTTTAGGGAGGCCTCCTAGAGTGGTGAAAGGAGGAGAGGAGTGTTGTCTGGTGCCAGGAAGGAGAGGTCCTCAGGCTGTGTGGATTAGAGCTGAAAACACAAGACAAGAAGACGTCCGTCTAACCCAAGAGCTGATATGAGTTGCCAATCCTGGGATAAATTGAATGTTTGGAGTCTCAGAATACTCGAAAACTGTAGGCTTCCAGATTCTGTGAACTTTTCTAGGAAGTTTCTCCAAAGTTTTTTGAGTCAACACACTGGTCTGTGGATATGTCTAATTAAGGACCTAAACTGTGTTTTGGAGTCAATAAAATGTAAACTTTAGAAATGGCATAGTGTCATCAAAATAGCAGTACAGCTCTAAGAAGCATGAATGTGTCACACTAGGCAGTGCCCTGGGAAAGGTAGGAATATAGGTGCTGAGAAGAGCCTGTTAGTGAGTGAAGCAGTAGATATTAACAGATCACTCTGCATTCATCCGACAGTGTTTGCTTGGTATCTTAGTGCACAGGTCCCTGATAGATCCTGGGAGAATATTAATGCAAAAACAGTAACAAAAAACAAATAAACATGGACAAGAACACAAAATGTAAGATGTGCTCTTTGTGATTAAGAAATGTATAATTCATTTGTCAGGCCGTGTTAATCCCAGCAGGCAGGGCCTGAGCTTATAAGGTGGGCTGCCTCGCCCTTCTTGCCCATTTGTAGTTCAGCATCAGTCTCCACGGCCAGCCTTTTCCAGTATGACCACTTGCTGCATGAGAGTCCATCTTAGCCGAGTGATGTAAGCTGTCACTGCCAGCCGCCTGCAGGTGGAAAGGAGATGCAACCCATCCACCGTCCCCAGCCACATGCTCTTGACCTTGTGCAGTAGGGGTTTGGAGAGAGAGAGGACCATTTCAGGAAGAAGGGTATTTTAGCTGAATTCTGAAGGGAGCCACGTTTGAGTAGATAGAAGAGAAGAGCGAAGAACAGTGAACTCCAAGATCTAGCATGGAGGGGGAAGGAGAGAGGCAGCCCCGAAAGGATGCTTCCTTCTCTCTCTCTCTCTGCATGGAAACCTGAGCACCCTCCAGTACGAACTCTGTGGCTGAGGGTCTGCTCCTAAAGCTGGAGGCTTGATGTACGTTGTCTCTTTCGATCCCAGTCACAAACCCATAATAGCATAGCTCCATAGTCCCTTAGTTTTTTTTTGTTTGAGACAGTCTTACTCTGTCGCCCAGGCTGGAGTGCAATGGCGCCATCTGGGCTCACTGCAACATCTGACTCCCAGGTTCAAACTGTTCTCATGCCTCAGCCTCCCGAGTAGCTGGCCCAGGATTACGGATGTGCACCACCATACCTGGAAACTTTTGTATTTTTAGTAGAGAGGGGTTTTGCCATGTTGACCAGGCTGGTCTTGAATTGCTGACCTCAAGTGATCTTCCCACCTCGGCCTGCCAAAGTGCTGGGATTACAGGCATGAGCCACTGTGCCCGGCCCATAGTTCCGCATCTAAAATGCTTATGGCCAATGTGTTTTGGAATTCAGAACTGTCCAGATTTTAGAAAGGTAATTCAGGCATTTCACATGTTAATGGCATTTCTTCTGTAGTATGGGGCGGCATCCCATAATCAAACACATTATTATTTCTGCAGTGAAACATATGGATGTTCTCACCAAGCAGGATAAAACCAAAACACCATAAATAGCCTGATATCAGTTAAGGTCAGGTTTGTTGGCCAATGAGTTTTGTCACCAAACTGACAAAAATCTGAAAAGAAATGACAAAAACTTAGTTTTCAAAACTCTTAATTTTAGAATTGCAAATTTATAATAGCTAAGGTTTATTAAATGTCCATACAAGTACTTTTCTTTTTTTTTGGTTGGGGGGACGGGATATAGTCTGGCTCTGGTGCCCAGGTTAGAGTGCAGTGGCACGATCTTGGTTCACTGCAACCTCTACCTCCTAGGTTCGAATGATTCCTCTGCCTCAGCCTCCCTAGTAGCTGGGACTGCAGGCATGCACCACCATGCCTAGCTAATTTTTGTATTTTTAGTAGAGATGGGGTTTCACCTCATTGGCCAGGCTGGTCTCGAACTCCTGGCCTCGAGTGATCTGCCTGCCTTGTCCTACTGAAGTGCTGGGATTACAGGGATGAGTCACCATGCCTGGCCTCCCCAGGCACTATTCTTAGCACTTTACACTCTTTGGATGGAGCTTTTGATGACCCTTTAAGAGTGTTGCTAATAGCATCTTCATTTTAGAGGTGAGGAAATGGAGTCAGGCTTGAAACCCAGGCAGTATGGCTCTAAGGACCTGATGAAGCCGATGTTACACTTGAGGAATTGGAGGACCTAGAGTCAGTGGACAAGCTGAGATTTGAAGGTGGTGTCGCTGACCCCCAGATTCCTGCAGTACTCATCCTCCTGTGGGCTCCAGCGGAAGGGATGGAGGGCTAGCCTTGGGTGGGACCTGAGTGGGAAAGGGGCTTCTCAAAAGCCTCTGTGGTTGAGGACCTAGAAGAGCTGCCTGAGGGCCAGATTCTTGTTGGCCACAGGCCTGTGCTGCAGGCATTCTGCCTGTTCATTTTGGCAGCAGGAAATTCTTTTCTTCAAATGTATTGGCAGGGGCTAGTTACTGTTTACTATGAAGTTCCTGTGAGTTTTTATCATGCTCTTGTCATTTGACAGTTTCTGATGAAATAATCCAAATATTAGCCTGGGAGGCCTGTGCTGCCTACAAATGTCATGCTCTTCCCAGCTGATGAAAATCACATTTGCTTATATTTATCAGTCATTAGGTACTTGCATAGTATATTTAACCCCAAGGAGAAATGTCAGCATGTTTTCAGGATGGCTCTCTGCTCCGTTCCCTGTTTCAGGTTTGAGGTTTGAGGCAAAGGCTGTAGGAGTTTTGATGTTTAAGAAATTGCTAGGTTGCTCTGCTAGGCAACAGGAAACTTAATTGGAGTCCGATAACAAAGGAAACTATTCAACCTTCCACCAGATGTTTATTAAACATCTACTATGTTGTAAGGCCCTGGGACCTACACAAAGGTGAATAAAAGCCAGGTGGTGGGACCTCATGGCTCTTACTGACAGCCTAGAACAGTTGTTTGCAAAATTGCTATATATATATATATATTTTTTTTTTTTTTTAAGCAGAAGAATCCTTTCTGCTAAATCAATCTTAGATGGAGGCTCAGCTTGTATAATGACACATGTAAAATCTGTGTTGCTCCGGTTGAACCCTCAGGTATTGCTATAGAAACCAGGGGTCAAGATCCAATGCAGCAGTGGTTTTCAATCTTGATGGACCATTAGAATTTTTTGTCCATCTTTTAGAAGCTCTGACACCCATGTCACACTCCAAACCATCAGAGTCTCTAGCGGCCACCCTCAGATGTTGGTATGATTCCAACCCAGCCAAGTTTGGGAAGCACTGGTCTGGATGAAGCTCTTTGGAGACTCAAGTTTCCATGGGAAAGATTTTGGGAATCAAATATTGTCTAGCAGGATTTTCCAAGCTTGGTGAGCATGTATCAGAATCCCTTGCCATGGAGTGGGTGGCTTGTTAAAAAGAGAGCTGCCAAGTCCCCACCATCTCCCATGCCTGATGGGGATTCTGAATTGTAGGTCAGTTATATGTCATACGTATCTTCATTTTAAATGATTCTGATATACCCTGGAGTTGGAGAACCACTACTCTAAAGGATTGGAAAAGACGCACATGTAAATGCCTTCAATAGAAGGCAGGCTGGTGAAATAGTCATGATGGCGGCTCCCATGTCGGAGCGTGTCTTATGTGCAGGCATTCTTTCAAATGCATGACGACGTTTACAGTTCACACCACCCTGTGAGGCAGAAACTATTATTCACATTTTACAAACAATGAAACCGAGGCTTGGAGGAATGAAGTGACTTGCTCAAGATTACCACTTGAGAAGAAGCAGCACTAGAATTCAAACAGAGGTCGGCCAGAGTCTGGCACTAAGGCTTTTCACTGAAATGGGTTTTCTGAAAACGAAGCAGCTGTTCATTTTCTGAACACACCAGCCAGTGTGTTCAGAAAAGCTGCTTGGAGGTTGGGCTATCCGAGCCGTGTCTTGACAGATGGATGGGATTTAACAGTGAAGGCTTAAAATGAGCTGCATCTCTTCTATGTGGTGTTCAGCTCCTTTAACTAGGGGAATCTGAAGGGATAGAGGCAGGACTCTGGGCAGCACAGACTGGGTGCAACCAAGATCCTAGGGTCTGCGCTTCCTGCTCTCTGCCCTTTCTTAATGTGGCTTGCTCAGAAAAGTCTTCCACAAAGGGTGGCATTCCCTGTGATTTAGTCAGGTCAATGGCAGCCTGGGGAGGTTCCAGGCTAGGGGGTTCAGGGTAATCTTCTTTGCATCTAATCCTAGACATCACATGAGTTCAAAAAAAATTAGAAGTCACAGTCTTTGTTCTTGGGGGCCTTTCACTTTGGTGGTAGATGAGGGCAAAGCCACAAAACAGTGCCCATCTTGGGAGACAGCAGAGATGTGACCAGAGTTCAGGAAGAAGGAATCCCTGTGGGATGGAACAGTTAGGAAGACTACACAGAGCAGGTAAGATTTGAAGCTGCCCTTGATGAATAAATCGAATTTACTTAGCTGGAATATATCCAGAAACTTCTTGAGTTCACTTGCTTCCATAGCAGGCCTTTGACTCATTAAAACAAGCACACACATAGTATAAATCCTACTCTAAAAAGCCTCAAAAATAATGTCAATCTTCATTGGAGCTCTTCCAAGGATTCAGAGCTTAGGAAAGTTAAACTTCTCTGAGCCTCAGGGAACTTCATCTTTCAAATGAGAGCAATAATAATACCTATCATGTGGGGTTGTTGAATAATTCAATGAAATAATACATTCATATCACCTGTCCCATGGTGGCTGCTCATTAAATACACTCATATTGTCTGGCCCCTAATGGACACTCATAGTGGTCGCTGTAACTCCCATTATGGGTCTAAAGGCTGATATTAGATAGTGTGTTAGAGAGCGTTTCAGTTAGAACTCAAATGCAGCTGAAGGGATCAGGTGAACTGGGGCCACTCAGAAAGACAGGGAGCCAGGAACTGAGCTCCCGTTCAGAGGAGCAGGACTGTGGGTAGCACAGGATGGGTGCAGCCAAGACCCTAGGATCTGTGCTACCTGCCCCCTGCCCTTTCTTAATGTGGCTTGTTCAGAAAAATCCTCCACAAGGCGTGGCATTCCCCTGTAAGTTAGTTAGGGCAATGGCAGCCTGGGGAGGTTCCAGGCTTGGGGGTGCAGCCTTCTGGCCTTGGCCAACAGATTCCATAATGGCACTCAACCAAGTCTTCTTTCACTCCAGGCCCAAGGCTGTGTCCCTGTGATGGCTAAAGGGGAAGGGGTGAGTAGGGAATGCGGGTGTTTAGGTGAGTCTTACAAAGCATGCCGCAGTGTAGCAGCTCACACCTGTGAAACTGAAGATACTCCTTGGTAGGAGAGGCTTCCCCCTCAGTTTCTGGAAATGGATACCTGTAGACTAGAGGGTGCTGGAAGGAGCCCCTGTTACTTTAGGACCCCCTTCACCTTTTCGTCCTCCAATTATTTTATTGTGTTAAAATACACGTAACATAAAATTGACCATCTTAACCATTTTTAAGCATGTAGTTCAGTGACATTGAGTATATTTACGTTGTTATGCTTCTATCGCCACCGTCCAGTCACAGAACTGTTTTTATCTTTCAAAACTGAAACTGTACCCATGAAACAATCACTTTACATTTCTTCCTTCCCCCACCCCAGCCCTTAGCCAACCATCATTCTACTTTTTTCCTCTATGATTTAACTACTCTTAAGTATCTCATGTAAGTGGAATGATACAGTATTTGTTTTTTGGGTTTTTTTTTTTTTGTGACTGGCTTATTTCACTCAACATAATGTCCTCAAGGTTTATTCCATATTGTAGCATATGTCAGAATCTGCTTTTTTAGGGCTGAATAATATTCCATTGCATGTATATACCACATTTTGCTTATCCTTTCATCCATCAGTGGACATTTGGGTTGCTTCCACACTTTAGGAATTGTGAATAACAGTGCTATGAACATGAGTATTTTCAGTTGTTTTGGGTGGAAATTGGGAAGTGGAATTGCTGGATCATAGGATAATCATATTTTTCGTGTTTTGAAGAATCGCCATAGTGTTTTCCATAGCAGCTGCACTATTTTGCCTTCCTGCAACAGCGCACGAGGATTCCAGCCTCACCAACACTTGTTATTTTCTGTGTGTGTGTGTGTGTGTGTGTGTGTGTGTGTGTGTGTTTTATAGTGACCATCCTCATGGGTGTGGGGTGGCATCTTATTGTAGTTTGGTTTGCATTTCCCTAAGGATTAGTGATGTTGAACTTTTTGTGTATGTGTTTAATGGCCATTTATGTATTTTCTTTAGAAAAATGTCTGTTCAAGCTCTTTGAAGACCTTCCCTTTTATAACACTGAAAGCAAGGTGGATTTCTTCCCATTCCCAAAATGTCTAGCAAAAATGGCATCCAGAAAGACTCCCTGCGGCCCAGGACCCAAGTACACAACCTTACAGAAATGCGTTGCAAATGTCTGTTGGTCAGTTTCACTCAGCTTCCACAAAGACAGGGTATGCGAGCAGTATCCACTCTTATTTGAGGACTTCAGGTGATTTTTTTCACCACTCTGGTTGCCAAAGAGCCTGTTATCAGGCAGGCTTTCCTTCTCACTGGACTTCCTTACATTCACCTACATTAGCCAGCTTTTCCGGTCATTCATTACATTCATTAACCAGCTGGAATCTGGGGAATGGGATATTTGATGGCTTTAATTCATATTTTCAAATCTGGATTTGAACTAGGCAGTGCCAGGTTGACAACTTTCTTCTCCTGGAGAGAGTTGTGGGTGGCTGGGATGTGAAAGTCTCAACCATGAAAATCATGACCCTGTTCCACTGCGGGGAGCGTATCAATATCCTTCAGGTGTTTGGGGATAGAAAGAGGTTGAGGAGGCTGGGCTTCCTAGAACCTCCCAGAGCAGTTTCCTATATAAATTTTCCTGTACAGCTGATTTCCTGTTGGGAAGGAGACTGGTAGGATGAGGGAAACTCTTGCCCAGGCTAGCAGACCACATCCCAAGAGCAGTTTGTGGCCAGCTCTCACGACTGGGGCTTTGAAATATAGTGCTTTACTAGAATCTAGAAGAACAGGAGATACACACCCTGCAAACCACAGATAGTTACTAGTGCAACTTCTGGAACTGACAGGTTTGATGCTCCGTCTGACTCTGCCACTTGCTGGCTGTGTATCCTGCTGATGTTACTTACATTTTCCCTAGAGGGAATAATAATACACCTACTTTGCTGAGTTGCTGTGAATTGGATAACTCAGACCACATGCTTAGCACAGTATCTCCTAAGTGCTCAGTAAAGGCGTCTCAATGCCTTCCACACGCCAGATGGTTGTTTGGCAGTTGTTAGACGTGCAGAATTTTTATTTATTTATATTTATTTATTTTATTGCATTTTAGGTTTTGGGGTACATGTGAAGAACATGCAAGATTGTTGCATAGGTACACACGTGGCAGTGTGATTTGCTGCCTTCCTCCCCATCATTTGGCATTTCTCCCCATGCTATCTCTCCCCAACTCCCCACCCCCCGTCCCTCCCCTATTTCCCCCCAACACACCCCAGTGTGTAGTGCCCTCCTCCCTGTGTCCATGTGTTCTCATTGTTCAACACCTGCCTATGAGTGAGAACATGCGGTGTTTGATCTTCTGCTCTTCTGTCAGTTTGCTGAGAATGATGGTTTCCAGGTTCATCCATGTCCCTACAAAGGATACAAACTCATCGTTTCTTATGGCTGCATAATATTCCATGGTGTATATGTGCCACATTTTCCCTGTCCAGTCTATCATTGATGGGCATTTGGGTTGGTTCCAGGTCTTTGCTATTGTAAACAGTGCTGCCGTGAACATTCATGTGCATGTGTCCTTATAGTAGAACGATTTATAATCCTTTGGATATATGTCCAGTAATGGGATTGCTGGGTCAAATGGAATTTCTATTTCTAAGACCTGCAGCATTTTATATTGTCTTCATTGCAACCTGTGTGACAGATGTGTAGCATCCTCATTTATGGATGACAGACTCAAGGGTCAGGGAGTAAATATCTCCTTCAAGGTCACGCAGAAGGCAAGCAAGAGGGCACAAGCCTGTGTGGCATCCTGCTCCTTTTAGACTTTCTTTTCTAGAAAGCCTTTTTCCAAGTGAAAGGGAACACTCGTTAATTTAGCTAAGTTTGATAAACTAACACCTCTTTGCGATGGAAAATGAAATATTTCTCCAGTATTTATCCCAAAGCTTTTAGTGTCATATAGCAACACTGAAACTGGCTCCACTGTGGACTCCAAAAGCCCAGAGGAAACACTGCTAGCTGTTGCTTGAAGCTGGCCCTGCAAAGTCTTCTCATAGTTATTTGCTGTTAAGGCTGCGTCCAGATCTCAGGGCTTAATTAATAGAGATTACTTGGACATTGCTTTTTTTTTTTTTTGAGACAGAGTTTTGCTCTTGTTGCCCAGGCTGCAGTGCAATGGTGCCATCTTGGGTCACCGCAACCTCCACCTCCCGGGTTTAAGTGATTCTCCTCTCAGCCTCCTGAGTAGCTGGGATTACGGGTGCATGCCATCATGCCCGGCTAATTTTGTATTTTTAGAAGAGACAGGGTTTCTCCATGTTGGTTAGGCTGGTCTCAAACTCTGAACCTCAGGTGATCCACCCATCTCGGCCTCCCAAAGCACTGGGATTATAGGCATGAGCCACCGCGCCCAGCCGGACATTGCCTTTTTTAAAGTTTTGTTTTCATTTTAATTCAGCCAGTATTCTTTGTGTATTTCCTTTGGGCCAGGCACTGTGCTAGACACAGGAGGGATAGACAGGTGAAAGAGGCATGGTTTTGGTTTTCCATGACCTCCGACCTCCGTGTCTGATGAGGAAACAGCTCAGGTATGAACACCTAAGGGAATGTGGTGAGTGCTCTACCTGGACGATGAGCTGAAGGCTATAGGAGCAGAGCAGTGGGACTGATTCTTGGGAAATCAAGGTCACTTCATGGTGGAGGGTACTTTCTCGAATGATCAGTTTGCATTTTTTAGGTAGAAAAGTTGGGAAAGAGCTGGGAAAGCCTCGGTGCTGCTGGGGGATGCTGTGGTTTGCCGACACAAAGTGGAGAAATGCTCCTTATCCTTGAGGGGCTCATGCTGGTGGGGTGGCGTAGGAAGACAAGCAGATATGTACAAGAGCAAGTGCCCGGGGAGGAGAGGGGTAGAGAGCGCAGGACTAGGGGAGCCAGGGAAGGCCTCGGGTGAATAATTGAGCTGCGCTTTGAAAAGGAAAGATTTTAGCAGAGCCCAAGAGTGAGGAGGGCCTTCCCACAAAGAGCAAATTGTCAGGGTGGAGACCTGGAGGCGTGAGTGAGCATGTCATGTTCATAAATGGTCTGGTGAGGCTGGAGCACAGGCTGTAAATGAGGGAGTGTCCAGGCAAGACTGGGGAAGTCCACAGGCTCCTTTCCAGAGAGGAACTTTAAAGCAGTCCTCAGGGGACTGAACGAGAAATTCTTAGAGTAAGACAGCCCCTATAAACACTGATGGCCAACATTTTTTCCATGAGATGATGCATACAGCGTAAAGCCCATCTAAATTTCTCTTTAATGCCCTGTGCTTTTCAACATGATTGGCTATGCCATCTACCACCCTGTCTCTGTTAGTGCAAGAAGCCAGGGTTAATTGTCTGGGGGCTAAGGCTTGACCCTGCCGTTTTGTAACAGGTATATTCGTTTCCCGTTGATGCTGGAAAACTCACTACACACTCAGTTGCTTAAAACAACACCAGTTTATTCACTCACAGTTCTGGAAGTCAGAAGTCTGAAGTCAAGGTGCTAGCAGGACAGCACTCCTTCTGGGGGCTTCGAGGGGAAATCATGCCCGTCCCTTCTCCAGCTTCTAGAGGTTGCCTACATGCCTTGGCTCATGGCCTCTCCCCCATCACTCTGACCTCCTGCTTCTGTAATCTCATCTCTTTCTCTGACTGTTATCCTCCTACCTCCCGCTTATAAGGAGGACCCTTGTGATTACACTGGGCCCACCCAGGTAATCCAGGATAATCCCCCATCTCAAAATCCTTAATTTAATAATCATCACAAAGTCCCGTTACCATATAAGGTAACATTCACAGGTTCTGGGGGTTAGGATGTAGACATCTTTGGAAGCGAGGGGGGACATTATCAGCCTACCTCAAGAGTTCTTGCATTTTGGTGTCTTATGACTACTGAAGCAGTAGGACAATTTCTGTACCCGGAGGACCACCTGCCACTTTTCCCATCCACATTGGTTGTTGTTGATGGGAAATGTACTGATCCTATTTCCAGAAAAACAAAGAAGAGGAAAAACCATGTGTCCCCACCCTACCCTTAAGCATTCTTCTTTAGAAATGCCTATGAAGGACAGTGACAATAACCAAGTTAAGAATAGCAAATGCCCAAGGCAGCCAGTGTAGAATAAAGAGCTTTGTATCCCAAGTTCAGAGTTCAGTCCCCAGCTCTTATGAATGCTTTGATCCTGGAAAAGTCACCTCATTTCTCTGGGCCTGAGTTTCTACATGCATAAAATAAAGAGGTTCTTATTCTAGCCATTAAGGGGTCTTGCTTTTTATTGATGCATCGTTGAGGCCAATTGCTGTTTTAAATGTTCCTGTCATCTTTTCTGCCATCCAGAGTAATGGGAAGAGAAGGTGACTGGGAAACACAGCCCTCAAACACCTTTCTTGTCTTTTTTTTTTCTTTTTTGAGACAAAGTCTCCCTTTGTTGCCCAGGCAGGAGTGCAGTGGCACAATCTTGGTTCACTCCCGGGTTCAAGTGATTCTCCTGCCTCGGCCTCCTGAGTAGCTGGGACTACAGACATACGCCACCACCCCCAGCAAATTTTTGTTTTTAGTAGAGATGAAGTTTCACCATGTTGGTCAGGCTGGTCTCGAACTCCTGACCTCAAGTGATCCGTCTGCCTGGCCTCCCAGAGTGCTGGGATTCAGGCATGAGCTACCATGCCTGGCCTCAAATACCTTTTCAAACATGCTTATGAAATGTGATGGTTTTTCTTCTCTGTAGATGCACTGACATTGTAACTCTTCAAATCCCTCTCTGCACACTTCTGTCTCATGAGTTTTTCTTTAAAGTGTTGTTCACACGTCTGTCCTCCTTTTGCTAATCTCTTCTTGGACAGCTGTCTTCATGGAAGGGATCACTATCTCTTGCCTTGTAGAAATCCCTGGACTGGGACTCATTAGACCCCACTTCCTGCCTCAGCTCCATCATCTGCTAACTGGGTCACCTATGGGAATCACTTAATGTAATCTATAAAATATGAAAAATTGTATGTCCTCTGCCTACCACACAAGGCCTGTTGTGAGGCTCAAACGAGGCAACAGCTGTAAAAGTACTTCGAAAAACATAAGACACCATTCAAAAACAACATGGCTTGATTATTTTATTAACATTGACTAGATAATTTTTGGTGAGACTTGTGTCCCTTTCTGTAACTTGTTGTCTGTGTGTCCATGTTCATGTGTGTGCATGAGTGCATGTGTGTGTATGAGCATATGCGTGTGCTTGCGTATGTTTGCATGTGCACACATGGGTGTATGTGTGTTTGTTTGAAAGGTTCATTCATTTCGAAACAGGATAGCCTGGATCAGGCCTGGATCCCAAGTTTTACCCACCCATTCCCACCTCCCCTGGAAACTGTCCCCGGCTGCAGGTAGGAATCATTTGTTTTTTCAGCTCCTCCTTTCCTGTGCTTTGTTGGAGGCTACTTGCATCTCATCAGTAATAACTTTGGAGCAATATGTTTTTTCTGTCCTGGGGGACCCTAGAGCTCACTGGCCCTCTTCATGATGCTGGATAGGAAAGTTTGCTGTTAATTAAACTTCACAAAGCCACATGCCGATTTGCTGACCCTCAGTCGATACCCAAGGAGTCTTGTTACCTACAGCGGGGCAGAAACCACATAGCAAGAAGGGAAATCTTTGGCCTCATCTGTGTTTCTCCTTGGAAAACCTCCCTGGCCATCCTGGGTAGTTAGCAGAGAAAGCAGATACAAGTGTTTGAAATGCATATTCCTTGTTTTTGGGATGTTCGTTTTCCTACTTCAAGGGGATTTTTGTTTTTTTTAACCTTCCGAAGCAGGAATTTCACTTAGTCCCTGAATTGTGTGACAAGAAGTTACCTGTTGATGCTAAGAAGATAAACGGTGTTCTAATATGCTTTGATTTCTGAATTAGAAACCTTAGCCCTTTTTGGTAACAGAGTTTGTAGCAGAGATAGGCCTGCTGGTATGTACATTTCTGCCTGTAGGTTAGGAAGGATTGGAGCCAGATTTTAAGCTTGAGTTACTCTGATCTCAGACCAGGCTCCAAAGAGCCCTTGTTCATTTCTTGTGGTATTTCATTAAGTGTCAGAAGTATTTCATTAGTTATCAGAACAAAGATCACATTTGCCATAAGAATGCTGCATTGAACTTTCTCCAAGTCATTCATAACTCTGGTTCCAGAAGAAAGATGCGAAGGGCTATGGAAAAAGCCTGACTACAATATGTGTGTCCCAGAAGGGGGATCTCTGTTCTGCGTCTGGAATCCAGCGCACACCTGGTGTTAGCCTGTGATGCCTTCATATGAGGATGGGAGGAAGGAATTTCCTGCCTGTGGGGGTTACTGTCATTTCCTTCAGTCATCCCACCTGCAGAAGCCTGCACATGTTGTTAATTCAGTCAGAGTAATCACAGCCATTTTCTCAGGGCCTACTATGTGCCACATCACTGACATGTACTGTTTGAACCTCAGCCAGCCCCAGCTTACAGAGGACACCGAGCTAGGGTAAAGAATTCCCCAGCATCCTGCTCCAGGAAGGGACAGAAGGGGATTTGAGTGCAGGGTTCCGTGACCCTAACATTCTTGCTCTTCTCACTGCCACCCTGAGCCTACAATGTGGACACAGGAAATTTATGTGTGGTTTAGGGGACAGCTGCTGCGGTTGACCTGTATCACACATGGCCTCCCTGTTGGTTCTCAGGATAAAGTGCTCACATCCCTTAAGGGCTTTTTGGGTATTCACTTGCTTGTCAATCCATAAGCCCTTCTCTGGATGTGTAGTTCTTTTTTCTCATCTCTATTAATAAATAACAAGAGCAATGACAACTGATGTTTATCGATGGTTTCCTCTGTGTAGGTTGAATGGCTCCCTGCTCCCTCCCACTCAGTCCTCAAGGATAGCAGGCCTACTCCTGGAGCCTGTAAATGCTAACTTATTTGGGAAAAGGGTCTTTGCAGATGTGATTAAGTATCTTGAGATGGGGAGAGTATCCTGGATTATTCAGGTGAGTTCTATGTGCAATTATAAATGTCCTTATAAGAGACAAGCAGAGGGAGATATACTATGTAGGCACACAATGGGGAAGGTGATGTGAAGATAGAACAGAGGCAGATTTGAAGATATAGCTCTTGAAGACTGGAGTGCTGTAGCCACAGCCAAGGCATGCTGGCAGCTCCCAGAAGCTGGAAGAGGCCAGGAAACAGATCCTCCCCTAGAGCCTCTGAAAGGAGCATGTCCCTGCTGCCACCTTGATTTCAGCCTAGTGATGCTGATTTCGAACTTCTGGCCTCCAGAACTGTGAAAGAATGGATTTCTGTTGTTTTAAATCACCAAGTTTGCGGTACCTGGTAACAGCAGCTACAGAAACGAATGTACTGTAGGAGACTCTGAGCTAAACTTCATAGGACCCTTATGCATAAACTCTCCTTAGGGTCTCTTGTCTAACATGAGAAGAATTCTGTGCTTACAGCAACAATGTGATGAGCCCTGAGGCTCAGGGCCAGTAGGCTGCAGAGCAGGGATTTAAACCAGAGAACCTGGCTTTAAGGCCTGTCTTGTAACACTGAGTTATTCTCCCTTCCTGCTCCCCTCTATTCTCATCCTTATGCCCCAGGTCAGGCCTTGCCCCAGAGCCTGCCTTTCCCCATTTCTGGTTTAGCTTCCAAGCACACAATATATTTTATATTCCCTCCTGAATCTTTTTTCAGGCAGAATTATTTGGTCCTCCTGTGGGCCACATGGATCCAGCAGCAATGAGTTAAGATTTCCCTTTTCCTCAGTGATTGGACCACAGTTCATTGTGGGCAAGTGCTGAGAACTTTTCTTTTGTCGATTTGGGGGGAAACAATAATTTTTCCTGTTTTCCAGTAAGTCCTCATTTCAAATAGTCCATCCCTATAATCCTCTACGAATGGGAATTTGGTATTTAAAACTGTACTGTATTGCAATTGTTAAGCTCTTTAGAGAGGCTTGACCTTACTCATTCAGTCGCATTTGTTAGTATCTGTTCACACAGACTTACTAGCTTGGACAGGTTGTTCAATGTCTTTTAGACTCAGTTTCCTTATCTATAAAATAAAGTAATGGCCTACTTTGCTGTTTGCAGAGATGATTAAATGGGATTACAGCTAGTGCTTGACTTACGACCACGATTGGTTCCGACAGACCGGTCGTAACACGATTTGGTCGTAAGTTGAGTAGGCTATATGCACGCGGAGATGGTAGTGCTGCCGGAAGCTGGTCTGCACTGTGATACGCCCAGCTGGGCAACGTTTGTGCTGCCAGACGCGGAGCAGTCATGGCTAGCGATTGCGGTCCTAAAGTCGAATGGTCGTAAGTTGCATAGGTCATAAGTCGATCAATACCTGTACACACATAAAGCTTTTAGCAGGTGTTTGATACAGCATAGTCATCTACATACAGAATATATTATTTAAATACAGTTGTTCCTTTGTGTCCAGTCAGGATTGATATTAATTCCAGGACTCCCTGCAGATACCAAAATCTGAGGATGTACAAATCCCTTTTATAAAATGATATAGTATTTGCATATAACCTACACACATCCTCCAATACTTTAAATCATCCCTAAATTATATATATATATATCTAATGCAATATAAATACTATGTAAATAGTTGTACTATATTGTTTAGAGAATAATGACAAGAGAAAGGTCTATGCATGTTCAATATAAATGCAACCATCCATTTTTTTTCACAATATTTTTGATCCATAGTTGGTTGAATCCATTGATGCAGAACCTATAGATATATATGGAAGGCTGACTGTACACTCTGCTAAATATTTTTAGGGATGGATAAACTCTAGAACAGATCTCTCCTGGCTTTAATTAACTGAAGGTGACAGGCTTATACCTAAATAACTTCCTCTAATGCAAGGAAGAAGGTTATGCATCTTCTTATCATGATTGATCATTACTCTTGAGATACTTTATATTTATAATAAAGACAGAAATGAAGTGATATAGAGTAAGTGGGTATGTAGGAAGTGATATCGAAATTCAGAATGGGGAGAAACATCCAGAATATGAGAGAAATACCATTGCTTCCTTCATGGACCTTTCGCATAAAAGATGCTCAAGAAATGTAGTTGTGTTATAATCATTATTGCTGTTGTATTAATGTATTCAGCAGAATTTACTGCTGAAAATAGTTCTTCAGGTTCCTTCAACCTGCTAGGGTCAGCCTCGAGGGCAGAGGGCCCTGTTTGACAGTCCCTGGGAGAGAGGGTATAGGAGCTCTCATTTGCTTAACACCTGTTCTGGCCAGGCACGGGGCCCCACAGGTAAACTCATTTGGTCTCCTCTAACCCCATAGTCCTGGAGGGCCACTCAGGTTCAGATTACAACCCATAACAACGGACTTGACTCCTAAGAGGGCTCCTTTTAGTTACGCTGGAGAAATGAATGCATTTACTGTTCTTTCATGCGAAGCCGTCTCCACACTCCTCAGTTCCATGTTTGGCTACCTCCCCTGCAATAGCTCTCACATATCACATTGGAGGCTCTGTGACTTTAACCTTCAGGGCAGCACAGCCATCGCCGTACCTACCATTTATGGAGCATCCACTGAGAGCCAAGCCCTGTGCTAGACACTTTCCCTGAATCACTGAGTTTAATCTGTACAACAGCCAGGGGAGGTGGGCATTGTAACCTCCATTTTGCTGCTGGAGACAGGATGTGGAATGACTTGCCCACAATGATACAGGTGACAAGTGGCTGATCTGGCCTGTCTGATGGAAAACCGGGGCTCTTTCTACCATCCTATGTAATCTGTCTCTGTTGGTTTCCTGCTCTCATCACCTTCAGAGATGTCTTGCCTAGCACAAAATAGGGTAAGAAAGTCATCTTTGCTATGAGCTATCAAATATTCTCTCAGCCTTAGCGGAAAGCATCTCTTTCTTAAACTTCCACTGGTTCATTTTTTGCCTTTGTACGAATCCAAAAAGATGCCTCTTCCCCTGGTCAGATTCATCTCCTTGCTGGGAGGACATACTGGATTTCAATTCCCAGGTGTTCTTGTGCAGTGAATAACCTGCTCAACTGTAGGTGGCATCCTTGCAGCCTCTCCACCACTGATTTCTAAAATTGGTTTCCTTGAATACCCACTCACTTGTCCTTATTCCACTCCTCTGGGCCCACACTGAATATGGCACCTGAAGGTCAGTCCTGGAAACCCAGATTAGTCTGATGCAGAGCAGCACTAGTATTCACAGTACTCACTGTGGTTGACTTGTTCTTAGGGACACCTGGCTGATTTCCAAACACAATCCTAGAAGAAGAGAAGCTGCCTGATGGCAATATCTAGGGGTGTGGGTCTAAGTCATCTCTTGGGGTCATTTCCCCCAGAACACCTGAGTCTTTTATTCTTAAGTTTGCTGCTCTGTTTTATTTTGGCTGCTGGCATTAGGGGACAGCCCCATGGAACTCATGTTCTGGGAGGCTGATGGATGGGTTGCTGAGGATAGGGTTTTCTAGAGGCTTGGCTTCCTGGTGCAAAAAAGGGCCTTTAACCTCTGAGTTGCTCCAAAATCACCTTTCTGCTTCCTCTGCCTAGGTGGCTTGCCTCCTGACTCCTGGAAGAGCTCCTGAATCCATCTGTGAAAAGACCTCTTTCTTTTCACTTGATTAGAACACATCTGTCATTTCTCCCTGTGGCTGTTCCCCGCACCCATAAGCCTGTGGGATCCTTCTTTCCTAATGGCTCAGAGCAAACCTGTCAGCATCAGCTCTGGTCTCTAAACTCAGATCTTCAGCACATCCTGGGGAGCTGCAGCAGCAGATCTGGTCAAACCTGCAGGTAACATATGTGACACTGTCTGCCACACAGTAGGCGACCAGGGAAGCTTTTGTTTTCATCATCTTAATTTTTATTTCCCTAAGTGGTCAGAGTTTTGCCTCTTATCTTCTGTAGACACCAGATAATGTATTCCCCAGAACAGCCCTGGCAGGAATTTCAGTCTTAGAACTTCTAAGAAGACATCTGCACTCAACCTAAACCATTTGCTCACAGCCTCTTTGAACTTAGCACATGATATCCTTTCTCCCTTTGGCAGGTGATCCTAATGGAACAGGATGAGTTTTAGGAAAACAGGGCTCTCTTTCCAGCCTGAGGCTGCACACTCCCTTCTGCCCAGCTTGCCTTGGCTCAAGTGGCTCCTTGGTGAACACACACATTTCTGGTCCTCAGCTGCTGCTCCCTCCCATTTTTCCTCATTTTAATTTGGGCTCTCCGGTCACTCTAGGTAGCCACTGGCTACTGATCTAATTTTCCTAGCTCCCTTTAATTCCCACCCAGATGTGTGGGGCTTCCTTGACTTCCTGCGTATGGGAACTCCTAGCCTTTTTGTCTCTATGAATTAATCCGAAGCAATAGCCTTTATTGACCCATTGGTTAGACATGCTGAGCAACTAGGCTCTGGGCCCACCCATATGTCATTCAGCATCCATTCCCAGGGTGCCTCTGTGTCAGACTCGGAGCTAGTCTCAGGGATCATCCACACACCAATAAGAAACAGGGAGCCTAGCCCTGGAGAAATGAAACTTACCAATACAGTGTTAATGTGGCAAAGGGGTGCACAGGCTGCCCCCAAGAATACTAACAGTGGGGAAAGCACATGGGGTGGCTAATGCTTATGCTGGACACAGAAGTACAGAAATAGGTAGGGTGGAGTTCCAGGAGGGAGTCTTGTAGCATAAGAGCCCCATGTATTTGGGAAATGGTGAGTCATTAGTGATGGTTGGGAAGGGCAGGATACAGGGGAAGGGAGATGAAGACTGGAGTTGAATCTGGGAAGACAGACTGAAACCAGATGACGAAGGGTGGAATGTGACATCAAACCAAATGTGCCTTAAAACTGTCTAGGCTTGAACTTTCTTTTCTTTTTTTTCTTTTTTTTTTTTGACATGGAGTCTCGCTCTGTTGCCTAGGCTGGAGTGCAGTGGCACGATCTTGGCTCACTGCAACCTCCGCCTCCTGGATTCAAGTGATTCTCCTGCCTCAGCCTCCTGATAGCTGGGATTACAGGTGCATGCCACCACATTTAGCTAATTTTTTTATTTTTAGTAGAGATGGGGTTTCACCATGTTGATCAGGCTGGTCTCAAACTCCTGACCTCGTGATCCACCCGCCTCAGCCTTTGAAACTGCTGGGATGACAGGCATGAGCCACCACACTCTAGAACTTTATTATCTAGGCAGAGATGAGTGATGTGAGTCTTTTAAATAGAGTAATGACCAGGGCTGTGCTTAGAAAGACAAATCCAGTGGAGAGGGAAGTCAGAAGTGTGTGATGTTCCTTACTTGGGTACCTGACGGATGGGGATGCTGTTAGCCACACTGGGAATATGCACTGGGGTGTTTGTCATTATTGAAAAGATTGGACTGGACATCATAGCGTCATTGCTCTTCTTCCCATAGGCTATGAGATCTGAGCATATTCAGACTCTAAGAAGCTTCCACCTCGGCATGAGCTTGATACCAGTCTATGCTGTTCTAAAATCTATCTGGGAGTATATGACTTTTCTGTTCTTGACAGAGACAGTTCAGAGAAATATTTTGTCCCTGAACTGTTTCTGTCCCTCAAGTCTTTGGGGATTACAGTGTATTTATAAGTAGGCATTTTATGTCCAAACTGAAACGTCTGCATATTTAAGCATTAAAGTTACTGACTTGGTTTCTCTTTCTGACACTGCTTACACAGCAGTATGAAAGGGTAAGAAATGACAAATGAGTCTACTTCAACACCACCTCATTGGGTCTGCTTCCCAGGGGAAATCATTGCCCAGAGTTTCCTTTTGATCAATTCAGAAATATAATCTGTATATATGGTGTACATTTTTCATATACTGTATATATTTTTTCTTTTAAAAAACACACATGCAAATGAGAGCATGTTTAGTGCCCTCAGCTTAGTATCTTCAATGTCTTATTCTTTTTCACTTAACTATGTTTTTGAGATCTTTCTATATCAGTACATGAACAGCCACCTCATTCTTTTAAACAGTTTCATAGTACTCAAATACCTGAATGCACTATGATTTAACTAGCTCCTTATTTTCCTGTTTAAGGATACTTAGATTGCCTTTCAGATTTACAATTTATAGTCACCACTCAGGTATGCGGAACACAAGTTATTTTTGTATAACTAGATGTGGTTCGTGAGCCTCTGCTTCTATTGCTGAAGGAAAACTGCCAATTCCAGGAGACTCAGATGCTCAGACCCTTCATGTTAAATATGATCAGTTCAGGGTTTATGCTCAGCTCAGTCGGGACTCTGTCCTCGCCCTCCTCTCCTCTTCCCAGGGGGTGTGACCTGGATCCCCAGGTGAGGGGCTTCTGTTCTACCCTTGCTGTGACTGCTGCTGAAATCTCTGCATGTACCCTCCTGGTCTCATACTCTGTGTCCTCCATGAAACCACAAAGACCCTCCAGGATGGCCCACCCACTCTCAGGTGGGCCCTTCCACCTTGACACCTCCCTCCCACATCCTAGTCAGCTGCCATGTTGGACACAGGCTTCCCTGTAAAGCATGCAGGTTCCTTCTGTTCTCAGGCCCCTAAACATATCTGGGATTTCTATTGCTTCCCAGCCCAGGCCACCACATTCTGTCCTAGTCTCTGAATACTGCCTTTTGGTTCATCCCTCATCTGCCTGCTTGTCAAACTCACCTTTTTTTTTTTTTTTTGAGACAGAGTCTCACTGGAGTGCAATGGTGCGATCTTGGCTCACTGCAACCTCCGTCTCCCGGTTCAAGCAATTCTTGTGTCTCAGCCTCCCAAGAAGCTGGGTCCATAGGCATATACCCACCCTGCCCAGCTAATTTTTGTACTTTTAGTAGAGATGGGGTTTCACCAGGTTGGCCAGGCTGGTCTTGGACTCCTGACCTCGGGTGATCCACCCACTTCGGCCTCCCAAAGTGCTGGGATTACAGGTGTGAGCCACCACGCCTGGCCTGCTAAACTCTTAGTTCCCTTGCGTTCAGAATGGTCATTCCAAGGTCATAACACTTCATCATAGTCTGTAGCATAAGCTCTGCCTCTGGCTGCTGTGAGCCAGACTTTGCCTCTTGACGGACGAAGCTCAGTTTTTCAAATTTGAAGAAGCCTTTTCTCTCCTTGTACTGATCTTTGAATCTTTGCTTCTCTGGCACGATAATCTTCAGTATCATTCTAGAAGAACTGGGTGGAAAGAAGGGATGACTGAAATGCACTGGCCGGTTCCTCAGACCACTGTCCTGCTGTGGTTTCAGGCATCCTGCCAGCTCACCAGGGCTGCAGTGAGGATCCCCACACACGTCTCTGTGTGCTTGTACAAGCACGTGCAAAGGACAATTTCTAGGTGTAATTTCTGCCACCTAGTATTGTTTTCATGTCTAGAAAAACCTTTTTAAAAGATACATGTGGTCATATGATTGTATTTTGGCAAAAAGCATTTCACTTGATAGTCATTGTGAATTACATCTCCCTCCTCCCTCTCCGAGCTTAAAGTGCCACGTGGAAATGCTTTGTCTCCTTATTGCCTGGAGAAATAGAGGAGTGTCTGTCCACATTTTGGAGGCTGGCGTCGAGGCAGCCCTCAGATGCAGCATCCCCACGATGCTGGGCCAGAGTTTAACAGTATTTTAATAAGATATAATATTTCATATAACAGAAAGTAACCAGGCCCCTGTGATACTTAGTCTCCAGGAGATTTGCCCCAGTACACTAGCTTGGGAGTTTAGCCTTGATATATAGTAACAGTTCAAAGTGCAAATGTGGCATAAAGGATCTCTTTAAACCACATGGACATTATTCATTAGACGCAATAAAATCCAATGGTATCTTAGATTTTCTCCATAGAATCTAGTAAGAGGACTTAGATTCCTGCTAACTTACCAGCTTTCTCCAACAATAAATAATCTTTCATCTCTTGAGCTTCCTTCCCATCTTATGGAAGAATTTATTTCTGTTTATGTAGCAGCTCAACTTAGGTACCAAGATGCAAGGAGCAACACCTCTTTCTCTCTTTTTTTGAGACTGGGTCTCACTCTGTTGCTCAGGCTGGAGTGCAGGGACACAATCTCAGCTCACTGCCACCTCTGCCTCCTAGTTCAAGCAATTCTTGTGCCTCAGCCTCCCGAGTAGCTGGGACCACAGGTGTGCACCCCCGACACCAGGCTAATTGTTTTATTTTTCGTAGAGACAGGGTTTTACCATGTTGACCAGGCTGGTCTGGAACTTAGGGCCTTAGGCAATCTGCCCACCTCAGTCCCTGAAAGTGGTGGAGTTACAGGTGTGAGCCACCACACCGGCTGGGATACCACCTCTCTTAATGTGGTAAAACCCAGGACCTCCAAGGTTAAGCAGCACAAGGAGACTTTCCACACGAGCAGGGATGGTTGGCCTCATTGCTCAGCTGCCTTCGTGGAGTTCCACTTTCCCCTGGGGCTCTCGGGATCCACTCCTCCAGTTCCTCAAGGGCAGTCCCAGGGGCTGTTGCTCTGTGGGATGCCGTGGCCCATGTGGGGTTCATGTTAGCACAGCTGAGAGAGGCAGGGCTCCTCAAAGGGAGTTGACTGAACTCTAGGAGAAAACAAGATGGAAATAAATACGGAGAGCATAAGAAACACAAACACCCTGCTCTGGAGGGTGGGGCTCTCATCTGCCCACTCCCCTCTCTCCTGGAAACTGAGAGGTAGGAAGCCACCCTCTAGCTGCAGGCTGCTGACAGTCTTGCCCGAGTGGCTTTCCAGCTCTGACAGCTCTTGACCTCTTAATTCTTCACTCCTTTTGAAAATAAAGGCTGAGTCTCAGCCCCTGCTGGGTCCTCCTCCATTCCGAGGACCTGTCTCTTCTCTAGGTGTTTGATACCAGAAATGCTCTCACACAGTAGACGGGACATTTTTTCCTACATAGAGAGAGGTGGCTTGTCCTCAGGGCCACGATAGTTTAACAGTCTTTTGATAAGATATAACATTTCATATAACAGAAATTAAACAGGCACGATAATGCTGAGGGGAGATTTTTCTCCCTTTGGCAGTAGTGGTTTGAGCCATTCGTTTGTTATTTCAGCTTTTCTAGGGTCAATTACTGAGCACCTATTATGTGCTAGTCATTGTAGGAGGTCATAGGGATATAAGACAGATAAGACAGGAGCCTGCATCCTGATAAACTAAGGTAGGTGTGCAAAGAGTAAGCACAATGAAAGATTGTGCTGTGACAGTTTTATGAGGCCCAGTGGAAGGACAAAAGAGAAGGACATCCATCGATTCTGTGAAGGATGGGGCTGGAGGGGGGTTTGGACCAGGAAAAATTTCATTGACAACAAAATGCTTCAGCTGAGTCCTGAAGGGTGACTAGGTCCTGTTTTGGGAAACAGTGCTGGAGAGAGCAGCTGAGGAGGAGGAAACAGCATAGGTCAAAGCATGGAGAATAAAGTCCCTTGGCCTATTGAGGAGCTGCAAGGAACGTGGTGTGGGATGGTCCATGCAGGGCCAGGGCTGACAAGAGATGCCGCAGGAGCCATGCTGTACAGGTTGAGTGGGTAAGCCAAGGAGTTTGGATGGAATGCAGAGAGAAGGGTGAATGGAAGTGTCAGCGATCTTCAGGGGATGGTGGTACCTGGGAGTGAGACAGAGCAGCAGTTCTCACTGTGGCCCACAGACCAAGAGCATCAGCATCACCTGAGAACTTGTTAGAAATGCAGATTGTCAGTCCCTGGCCTAGACCCCTTGAATCAGCATTTCTGCAGGTGGGGCTGAACAATCTCTTGTAACAAGTCTTCCAGGTGAGTCTGATGCTTGTTCAAGTTTAAGGACTACTGAGATAGAGAATATGGGAAGAACTAGAGGGGCATCAGTTTTGTGGAGTTAAGATGGTCAGTCCAGGCTTGAGTGTGTTGACTTCGAAGTAACACTTGGAACTATTGAAATGCAGTCCCGGGACCCACCGCACTGGCTTCACCTGGGAACTTGTTACAAACTCGGAACCAGAGGCCTGTCCCAGATCCACCGAAGCAGAAGCCGGATTTTGATGAGACCTCCAGGCGGTTTATGTCCACTTTTCAGGCTCTAGTCTGGAGGTTAACTAGGGTTGATGCTCAGGAGAGGGATCTCAGCAGGAAATAGAAAGGTGGGAGTTGTCAGTTCCAGGTGATGATTGCAGGTGACACATTTCCAGGGTGACTGTGTAGGGAGGGAGACTGGAAGAGGTGACTTTGCTTGAGTCATCATGCTGACTGCTTAGCATTAACTTTGCAGAGCTGTGGAAGATCATGCGTAACGAGCCCTGGATGGCAGCCAGCCTGTTGTAAGGAAAACATGCTACTTGCAGCCATTATTGTAACAACTATTAAAGCAACAGCAATTTTCCCAGACACCCACTGGATGAACTGTGCCTGGAACCTGGTCTTAGAACCCTTACTGTCCAGTGTCACATTCTTCTCACAGAGCCCTACTTTATGGTGAGGGGATGGGGCGTTCCACTTACTTACGTTGCCAGGGCTGGAAATGTGAACAAGTAGAAAAAAAAATCACACATGTTGCTCAATAGACGCTCATAGAAGTTCTCAATAAAGGTGTGTTAAATATTGTTGAAACAAATGATTAAAAATTGCTTTTAGATTAAAAAATGCATTCCTATCAGTAACTTCAATTTGACTTTATAACATCTTTGTAAGTAAACATGCTTTCATTAAAAAAATGACAACTTTATTGAGATATAACTTACCATAAAATTCATCATTTAAAAATACTATATAACTCAATAATTGGTATATTTCAAGGTTGTGTGACTATCACAACGATCTAAATGCAGAACATTTTCATCATCCTAGAAGGAAACGTCATCCCTCTAGCAGTCACTCCCTTTCCCTGCCTCTCCCCAACCCCTGGAAACCACTCTCTGTCTCTGTGGATTTCCCTATTCTTGACATTTTATAGAAATGGAATCATGTGTGTCTGGCTTCTTTCACTTAGTAAGTTTTGCGGATTTATCTATGTTACAGTATATATCAGCACTTCACCTTTCATATGGCTGAATAATAATCTACTCTATGGATATACCAATGTTTTATTTATCTACACCTCAGTTGATAAGCATGTGGGTTGTTTCTGCCTTTTGGCTATTGTGAATAATGTCGCTATGAATATTCATGTGTAAGTTTATATATAAATGTATGTTTTCATTTCTCTTGGGTGTGTACCTTGGCCTGGAATTGTTAGGTCATGTGGTAACACTACATTTAATCTTTTGAGGAGCTTACAGATAGTTTTCCAAAATGACTACACCATTTTACATTCCCACTAGGAATGTATGAGGTTTCCGATTTTTCTTTCCCAGCACGTATTATCCGTCTTTTTGAGTGTAGTCATTCTAGTGAATGTTAAATGGTCATACTCTCATTTTACAGGTAAGAAAACTGAAGGTGCATTATTTGCCAAAGTTGGTAGAGCTACTAAATAGCCAAACTAGAGCTTTTCTTACGGAAAGGCAAATGTTTGATGCATACTCTGTGTGAGGCATTACGTCTTTTGCTCTTAAGTTGTTTAATCTTTACAACTATCTGTATCAAAGGTACTATTATTGTGTTTATTTATAAATGAGTACAAGGCCAGGACTAGGCTTGGAGTGCAGCTAGAGAGGTACTTAGGGCACAACATTTAAGGAGACATTACTCTCAGATTCCGACCAGCACTTCCACGATTCTGACGGTATCTCCTTAAATATTGCATGCTAGGTGCTTCACTGACCTCATCTTAATCCTGGTCCTATTTGAAGAAACTGAGCCATACGAAGATTGGGGTAACTTACGCAAAGTTTCCAAACTAGAAAGTAGCAGAGCTGGTATTCAGACTCCAGAAAACTGGCCTCTGGGTCCATGCCATGAACCACTAGCCTGCACTGACTCCCAAGTCTCTGATCTGCAAACTGTGCCTTTTCCATTTCTGTCTCAAGACATAACTTTCAGAAATTAGCCAGTGCTTTGGCAAGTGGAACACCCAAAGTAAAATTCGAGAGATGGGTTTTGGGGAGACTAAGCAGAACTACTCAACAGCCCCCACCCCCTCTACCCCAGGCACCTACCACATGATTCTCCTGGAGGGGTCAACTGGCCACACATATTCCCTTGCCACATCTGTACTTATTATCACAGCTCTGCATAAATCTGCCCAGTTCCATGGAGGCCCCCCTGCAAGCGGCCAGATGGACTCTGTCCTGTTGGAGAAGAGGCCATTCAGACCTGTCAGGATTATTAGCTCTGACCAGCTGCAAGGAAAACAAACGTTCTCCTGGCCAAGCCAGAATGAATCTGCCACTTGTCCAAATGTTCTGAGTCAAATACTTGGAAATCAGATCTCTCATAAACACACCCTATTTGGTTGCTCATTCTCTTTGGTCTTTTAGAATTAACTGGTCATTTGCATTCATCTCCTCACCTTTCCAATGATGTTGCTGTGTCCGTGGGTTTTGAATGGTTCTTCAGTTTAAGCAGAGCCTTCCACAAGGCAATATGAATACAAAAATATACATTGGTGCTTGTATATGTTACACCCCTCAGGAGTGATGGCAGCCTTTGGGAAGATGCTTGCACAAGTCATCAGCTGACAGCAGGTTCTTCTGCTCCCCATGAGGAAGCCCAAGTCAGTCTTGGTTCATCAGTGCTCCCTGAGTGAGCTACAGCAGGGCAGCCTGTCCCAGGCCAGCAGATCTTTTGTATCTGCCTCAAACTCAGAGGTTTTCGGTTTGAATTTCATTGCCATTTTTCTCTATTAAAAATGATAATTTGCAGTATTGAATTTTCACCCTTTTGTTTGGAATTTCTATTTTATTCTATGACTGATTCTCAAAGCTGTGGGTCTGTGGACCAGCAGCATTAGAATCTCCCAGGAGCTTATTGGAATTGCAGACTCTCAGGCCCCACCCTAGAGGTCCTAGATCCATAATTTTCAGCATAACATGATCCCAGGTGATGCCTGTGAACACTCATGTTTGAGAAGTGCTACTCCACATGTCCATTTCTCTGTTCCCTTCAGCTAGGGTCTCCATCCAGTACTTACTTTGAGGCTAGTACTTTTGGTAGACTTTCAGATCTTAAAAAAGCACACACATACACAGAAATTCTTTCCTTTCCCTTTGCATGATGTCATTCATTTTACCTGGCCTGCCATAAGAAAGAAACAGGCAAATTACATCCAAGTTTTATATACATATATATATGTGACTAACTTCTTAATTGCATCTCTTAAAGCCCCCATCATTAACAGAGTCCCAAGTGTTGCCAAGATTAATTGAGAAAGACCTAAATGCAAAATAAACACTGTGGCGTGATTTAATTCCCTATCAGCTAAGAATGAAGGCACAATTAGTAATAAAGATGTTAATAATTAGTTGTGGTCTATTAAATTTTATATTCAGTGATTATGTGGAGAGTGAAGAAAGAATTTTCTCATGAGGGCAGAAATCAATGTTTCACCTTGATTGCTATTTTAATGTGCTTATTTTAATGGGGCCATCCTGTAGAAACCCTTGGGCACATTTCCAATTTTACGTAAATGTAGAATTAATTACTATGGAAGCATATAATTTTAGAGTTGGAGCGACCTTGGCGGTCATTTAATCCAGCTCAGTCATCTTACAAGTAGTAAGAGTTAGTTGACTGACTTAAGTCTTTCCACAGAGATTTGGAACCTGTGCTGCTCAACTCTAACGCCATTGAAGGTGAAACCTTTTCACATCCCTCCAGACAGAAGTGCTTTTCCTTGCTTCAGAATTCCCCAAAGTAACATTTATTGTATGCGGCTCTTACCCCACCCTGCGTTGTGATCTAGGTACTTTCAGTTGTAAGGTTGGGGTCTTGAAAACTATGGATGATTAATTTTTTTCCTTTTTTGAGATGGAGTTTCACTCTTGTTGCCCAGGCTGGAGTACAATGGCGCGATCTCAGCTCACTGCAACCTCCACCTCCTGGGTTCAAGTGATTCTCCTGCCTCAGCCTCCTGAGTAGCTGGGATTACAGGCATGTGCCACCACATCCGGCTAATTTTTGTATTTTTAGTAGAGATGAGATTTCTCCATGTTGGTCAGGCTGGTCTAGAACACCTGACCTCAGGTGATCCACCCGCCTCGGCCTCCCAAAGTGCTGGGATTACAGGTGTGAGCCACCGTGCCCAGCCTATGGATGATTAATTTTTATATTTCTTTATCATTGCTAGCTCTGTGTATTGCATACAGTAGTTGCATAATAAATGTACATGCAGTGGTGTTCTGGAGCTGGTTTTTACCTGCTCACCAGAGTTCATCGTGTCTTCACGTTGGTAGCTTGATATCAGCCGTGGTGGAAGTATGTACACCATAGGAGTGGGCACATGCTACAAATCAGGGCTTCTACCCTGTCCTGCCCAAGCCTCCCACCACACCCCGCTCCAGGGCAGCGGGTCTTTACCAAAATCTAAAGATCTAAACCAGGCTTGCCCAACCCACAACCCTTGGGCCTCTTGTGGCCCAGGATGGCTTTGAATGTAGCCCAACACAAATTTGTAAACTTTCTTAAAACATTATGAGATTTTTTTGCAATAAATATTTTTTAGCTTATCAGCTATTGTTAGTGTTAGTGTATTTTATGTGAGGCCCAAGACAGTTCTTCTTCTTCCACTGTGGCCCAGGGAAGCCAAAAGTTTGGATACCCCAATCTAAACCAATGTAAAGATGGCCATTTACCCATCGCTTAGCATGGGCTGCTTCAAGAGTGATGGAGGAGCCAAGTGCTTAATGCCCTTGAAGATTTTCAGGATTAAACTCAGTGCAAGTCAGTCCTTGGGAATTGCACTAGAATTTGGTTGCAGTCCCAACCAAATTCTGCTACCAAATTCTAGGTTCCACTACCTAGAAAAGCTCTTGGAGTATGAACGGTAAAGGGACAGGGTCTGAACTACTACAGCTCGTTGAATGGGGTCTGAAATACTACAGCTAGCAAAAATCTATATTTAGCCACTTCAGTGATTCCCAGTGACCTACAAAAATGCCCAGACTTTGCATAAAAATTACACAATGACCACGGTTTACTGTTCTAACCTCATTTCCAGCCACTCGCATCATCCACTGTTCATCCTCCGTTGATTCCCTCCTTCATCTACTTTCCAGCCTCTGTGGAGTCTCCATTTCAGCCTCCATGATGGTCCCTTCTTCTAAAATGCACCCCCCTACCTCCCAGTCCTACCATAGACCCTTTCCCAAGCTTCCGTTCCTGCCTGGTCCTCTCTACCATGGACCAGAGCTTCCGAGTTAATGTGAAAATTCATGCAACTCTTATCATCTCTTCTCTTGTCTATCTCTCTTTAGGAGCAGGACCCGAGGTCCCATTGGCCCTGGCAAGTACGGCTATGGTAAGGCTCCATATATCTTACCACTGCAGACAGACACTGCACACATGCCACAGAGGCTCCGGAGACAGAAGCCCTCATCCCGGCACTCCAGGTCCCAGGGGGCATCATCTGCTAGGCTTGGCTACAGCTCACCAGCCCACCCGGTCCCCCAACATGGGCCTTTGTACCAAAGTGACAGTGGCCCTCGCTCTGGACTGCAGGCTGCGGAGGACCCCATCTACCAGCTGCCTTTGACCCATGATCAAGGCTTCCAGGCAGCTTCAAGTCTCTTTCACAGCCCGGAAACAAGCAACAACCATGGTGTGGGGACCCACGGGGCAGCTCAGAGCTTCTCTCAGCCTGCCCGATCTACAGCAATCTCATGCATTGGGGCCTATCGGCAGTACAAGCTGTGCAACACCAACGTGAGTACACACAACCTGTACTGGGCCTGGAAACGGCTGCCACTCTTCTTTCTGTCCTTTAGCACTAAGCATGGTGAAGACAGCAAGGGTATGGTGTCTGGGCCATGTTAACACACCTTTTAATCTTCCTTCTTTCTCTTTTCTTTCCATGTATTCTCCATTCTCCCCGCAAATTATTTTTTTAAAGTTATTGCTTTAGTAACTTACACATTGCTGCTTGAATTGCTTATTGACAATCGCCTAATGGTGGTTTAATTATTAATGGCTATTGCTGCCGCAAATTCTCAGTGACTCATAATATTTATTCTTTGCTCAAGTGCAATATGTAAGTTTCCCAGAGGTTCTCAGTTCTTCCAGGTGTAAACACTAGGGATTGTAACATGAAGCAGTCTGAGAATGAAGTTGTGAAGAGTCTTCGCCCCCCCCCTTTTTTTTTTTTTTTTTTTTTTTTTGAGGTGGAGTCTTGCAGTGTAGCCCCAGCTGGAGTGCAGTGCTCTGCTGTGATCTCGGCTCACTGCAACTGCTGCCTCCCAGGTCCCAGTTCAAGCAATACTCCTGCCTCAGCCTCCCGAGTAGCTGGGATTACAGGTGTGTACTACCATGCCCAGCTAATTTTTGTATTTTTAGTAGAGACAGGGTTTCACCATGTTGGCCAGGCTGATCCTGAACTCCTGACCTCATGATCCTCCTGCCTCAGCCTCCCAAAGTGCTGGGATTACAGGTATGACCCACTGTGCCTGGCCCAGTCTTCACCTCTTAGGGAAGGAGCTGGGAGAGCTGGGGTAAATAGAAGGCACACATAGGCCTCTGGGCACCAGTAAGTTACTAACTGTTGTGGAAGCATTTTGTTGTTTCAAGGGCCTGTATAGCTGTACTCATACATATATACATATAGGATATCCACTTTGGATATCAGTTCAATAAATATTTGTTGATTTCATATTCATTCATTTAAATAATATCTACCACTGTTTAAAACACATAAGCCAGGCCTTGTGCTCAGCCCTTTTTCTAAAAACTTACTGTTTCATCTTCTCCTTAACCATGAGTTTGCTATTCTCTTCATTTTATAGTCGCAAAGAGAGGTAAAATAACTTGCTGAAGATACCGTAACTAATGAGTAGTAGAACAAACTATCAATGTTATCTGTATATGGTGATAAAATGAATTTTTAAAAATATCAGTTTAAAGACTGTGGATTAAAGAGAAAGGAATGAGAGGATGTTAAGAGGTTAAATTTCTGAGCTGCTCTATTTTTCATTAATAATTTAATCTGCCTTAATACTCTGTTGCTGGGTAACAGGACAGCTGTTATATATTAGCTTCAATTTCCTCATTAAAAATATATTTCCTGCTATAGAGTCCGTAGAAATGACTTAATTTGTGATCTTAATAATTTCACTGAATGACTGGGTGGCTTTTTAGCTTATTCTTCCACTGTCAGACTTCAGGAATTATTAATTTTCAAAAGCAGGAATTTTTCTAAAGCCATTGCTGATCAGTCAAACAATAAGTCTTCAATGAGCATCATTGCTTGTCTTGTAACAGAGTAGGTGTCATGGAAAATAATGAGAAAAGTCATGTTATCTGCCTCCTAGCATTGTTTTGAAGATCAAATGAGGTGATGGTAGGAAAGTGCTTTGTAAATTAAAAAGTAAAGAATTGCTTGGTTTCATGATCAGACATGCCCTTGTTCCTAAATATCTATTGCTATCCTTTTAAAACGAATTGATTTGTAATATAGAACACATTCTCCCATTGACTAGTTTATCTCTTCATTTTGAAGACCAGACAAACCATAGAGAGAAAGTAAACGAGAGGGTATTTGGCATCTGTGTGGAGTTCATGCCCACTTAGCATTCCTTGCATTGAATTTACGTTTGTAAAGCATGCCCCTTTTGCCAGACCAGTGCTGCTCACAGCAGGGTCATTCTCCCCATGTAGAAGCTGTGGCTTCCCTGGGTGCTGGGGTATGGCACCACTGAGGAGACTGAATTGCAAGGAATCTTAGAAACTTCTTGTGGGGTCTTGGTGTCTGTCATCTGGCATTTTGGAAGTAGGCAAAGTAAAGCCTCCAATCCAGCCCAAAGAAGTGCATGTTGACACAGGATTGTATAGGTGGAGTTCCTTTCTCTTCTCTGTGACATGTGCACAGTGTCCTCCCCAGTGTACCCCTCTGTCCCAAGGCCACATCCTGCTTATCTTTGTTGAGAGATGTCATTCCTTAGAGGTTCCATGCTTGCATATCTTTTTTTTTCATAAGCCCATGGCTTCTTGTGACTTGGGCCACACCCCCATGATCTCTTTAAAGCTCCCTCTGTCAGAGGTTCCCCAAGACCACTCTTGGGTTTGATGGTTTCCTAGGAGGACTCATAAGACTCAGCATATCGTCACACTCGCAGTTACGACTTATTATAGCCAAAGGGTTGAATAAATAAAGCAAAATCACTAAAGGAAAGGCACATAAGGCCAAGGGCATAGGAACCCAGACATGAGCTCTCCAGAATCACAATGGAGCCACATAGGAGTTGCTTAATTCTTCTACAATGACTTGTTATAACATGTGTAAAAGCCGTCTACCAGAGAAGCCCTCCCTGTGCCGAGGGTTTTTACTAAGGGCTGGTCACATAGGCACCCTCTGCCTGCTACATATCAACATTCCAGACTCCCAAAAAGAAAGCAGGTGTTTAGCGTAAGCTATATTTAGGCACAGTGAGCCACTCCTATCATTTAGGGAATGGTGGAAACTGCCCTGAGATCCAAGTTCCCAGATGCCAGCCACGGATTATCTTTGCAAACAGGCATTTCTGAGGAAAGCAGTCTCAGTTCAGCTATATTGTCTTTTTATATGTACTCCCCAGATGGACCCATGTGTCCCAGCATCTCAGCATCAGTGACCTCTGTAAACATTTCTCTCTCCTCCCCAATGTCCAGCATCAAGAGAGGACACGAATGCCCCAATTATGTAGGTATTCCTACTCCAAGAAGAAAAGCTATACAGATGCCAAGCTTTGATATGGAAGAGCTGAGTTTCCTTGGGCAAGTCACTTAACACCCTGAGGACCATCTATAGGGTTTATGTCAGGTTCTGACAAGATGGAGTGTAGAAGAGCTGGCATGGTGGTGGCACATGGAAGGCATGGTGCTGACACATTGTTAGGAAATAAACATGTCTGGCATACCCCCCTTAATACAGGAATGGAGTAAGGTCTCCCCATATCTGAACATATTCCAGAGTCTCAACAGTAACTGAAGAAATACATGGATGAAATGATCAGACCTTTTCAGAGTCATCCTCAGTCCCATGTTAGCTGGGATTAAGGCTCCTTTCCCTTTACCCAGTGACAAAACAAGGTTGCCAAGAGACCCAACAATTCAGCTGTGATTTAGTTTCAGTGTGATCACCTGTGGGTCATGGTGACTTTAAAATGATAAGAGTGGAATTATAGGTAACCAACTTCATAACAGTGAATTCTTTACATCTTCTGAAATGCATGTTTAATGTTAAGACCTATCTTACGGTGTGATCTAGGAATTTTAAGCTTTCCAGCATGTCTCTGAGATTGTTTAATTCATATAAGAGTTCTGAATGTAGACTTTAAAGATAAGGAAGTATTATTATTTTGCCTACAATGTGCATGAGGAAGTTAAGGTACAGATTGAGGATCTGTGGTCTTTTCAAGCACCAATCTCAAACATCTACTAGTGCAACAGTCTCCTTCAGCCAGACTGTATACGGTGAATGCAAGACTCAGTCTGGTCCAAAGCGTTTTTTTTTTTTTTTTTTTTTTTTGATATTGAGTTTTGCTCTGTTGCCCAGGCTGGAGTGCAATGGCGTGATCTCAGCTCACTACAACCTCCACCTCCTGGGTTCAAGCCATTTTCCCACCTCAGCTTCCCAAGTAGCTGGAATTAAAGGTGCATGCCACTGTGCCTGGATAATTTTTGTATTTTTAGTACAGATGGGGTTTCACCATGTTGGCCAGGCTGGTCTCCAACTCCTGACCTCAGGTAATCTGCCCACCTTGGCTTCCCAAAGTGCTGCATGAGCCACATATTACAGGCATGAGCCACAGCACCCGGTCTTGTTTTTGTTTGTTTGTTTTTTTGTTTGTTTTTGAGACAGAGTCTCTGTCTGTTGCCCAGGCTGGGGTGCAGTGGCACAAAGTCTTTTAAACACTCCCAAGAGAAAGCTTTCGCTTGCTGTCCGTAAGCATAACGTTGACGTTGATTGCGTGGGGTGAGGTGTTAGGCTGTGGTTGGGACACTGAGATGAGAGCAGGCTCTTGCTTTATGCAGCTCAAGTCCGGTAAGAGGGACAGACTCATCAAAAGGCACTAACAATGCAGGTCATATATGCCACTGCACATGCCACACAGGTCCTTTCAAATCCCCCTTTAGTGTAAATTAACCTGGCTTGAGTGGAGTTAGAGTGCAGATTATCCAGGCAAGGGCGGGTATTTTAGGAAGAGCAAGTGACAGGGGTCCTAGAGGCCCTTTGCAGTCCTGTAAGAGCTGAGGGGCAAGAAGGAGGCACTTAAAGACCTCTTGGTGGAATCAGATGTATTTCCATTGAATGAAGGCTTTATCTGCAAGTTTGTCTTCAGCAGTGAAGGGGCAACACAGGGAGGAAGCCATGATTTATCCGCAGCCCTGCACTTTCTCGATGATGGCTAAAAGTAATAGGAACTCAAGGAACAGAGTAAACAGTAAAATTTCTTCTTCATGGAAGCTCATTGAAGCCCAAGACTTGATAGCTAGAGTTTTTATAGGGATTGCAACAGAGGAAAGAGAAATCAAACCTCAATTTCTCTGGCTCCTGAGAGGATGCAGTTGAAAAAAATAAAATCACTTTTCTGGCCAGCCTTGGCTTGGCTTGATTGGCTCATGACTGTAATCCCAGCTCTGTGGGAGGCCCTGGTGGGAGGATCGCTTGAGGCCAGGAGTTCAAGACCAGCCTGGGGAACATAGTGAGACCTTGTCTCTACAAAAAATTTAAAAAGCAACTGAGGTTGGTGATATGTGCCTGTGGTCCCAGCTACTCAGGAGGCTTGAGGCGGGAGGAATGGCTGAGCCCAGGAGTTGGAGGGTGCCTTGAGCTATGATCACACCACCGCATTCCAGCCTGGGGGGCAGAGCAATACCTTGTCTCTAAAACGACAACAACAAAAAAATCCTTTCTACCTTTGTCCTGGAGGCTTAGGTGTATTTCTTCCCACTTTCTCTTAGGGACTCCGAATTCAGCAGTTTCTCTTAGGCACTCTGAATCCAACACTTTCTCCCTGGAGAGGAGACTGGCTGATACTCTGACCTCTTCTGGAAGAGGGAGGCTGTAATGCAAGGCAGGGACACAATTATGAGTTTTTAAGGGGCTTTGCTGCCAAAGGAGGCATGATCTTGAGTTTTGACAGAGTGCACTTAACATTACGAGGGAGAAACTCCTGGAGCTAAAAGCAGCGATTAGCAAACATGGATGTGATGAGCTCTGGTATCAGTGACTCTCTAGTAAATTTCCCTGGGGTAGAATTGGCTTTTGACAAGGGATTTATCCATGTGGAGTTGTTTGTGCCTCAAAGTAAGTGCAAATAAGGAGAAGATGTTGGCCAAATCCCAAACTAGCTAGGCGTGCTCTTCTCAGGCAGATTCTAATTCTACTCTACCTCTAGTCTGATACTGAATGAAAGAGGAGCTAACAAACAACTTCCTGACTGCAGTTTTAAACAAAAACTTAGTAAATGGGCCAGGTAAGAACTGAGTACAGTTTTGTAAGATGTAAAGCTTGCCAGGAACCTTGAGGCCAGTTACTGGATGGACAGACTGGAGGTTTCAACATTAGTTTCTCTTATCATGAGCCTATCACCAACCTCCTCATCTAGGAAATATGTGTGAGTATCAGTGCTTTTTGCAGAATTTTTCCTTCTGTCTTCTCAGACCACTTGGAATTTCCATAGAAAATTCTCTTACTGACTTTTACATATATATATGTATATATATGTGTGTGTATATATATATATATATTTATATATATACACACACACACACAAACACACATGCACATATGTATATACATATATGTGGACCACACACATATATGTATATGTGTACATGCATACATATATGTATGTGTACGATCCACATATATGTGTATATACATGTGTGTCTATAAGTATACATATGTGTATGCACACACATATGTATACACATATATGTATACACTGATGTGTGTACATACACATATACACATATATGTATATAGGTCCTTTGAAATCCCCACACAGTGGAAATTGACCTGGCTTGCGTGGAGTTTAAGTGCAGATTATCCAGGTGAGGGAGGGTATATATATGTATACATATGTGTGTGTGTTATTCACATATATGTGTGAATTATTAGTGTATATATGTACACACACAAATATGTACACACAAGAATTGTTAACAGTTGTCATTTTTCATGATTATAAAAAGTTATACAAACAAAGAGTAAGGCATATTAGAACAACAAAGACATATATACCCTAGTCTCTCTCAAGATGTAATCACGGCCAGCGATTTTTAACTTGTAGCTCTTTGTTCATTCCCTCTATAACTCTAAGTGACGTATTACTACCCCTGCTTCTTGATACATCAACTTAAATTTTCTCCATCAACTTATTCTGGAAGATGAAGAAATTACCCCCTTTCCTTCCACTCCTGCTGATCTACACTTGCCACATTTTTGTTTTCACTTATATTCTTGGCTATATGTAGTATATTAACAATTTTTATTTTCTTGATTTTTCAACATTAGGAAAAATCAGTTAACTTCTTCCTTTGCAAGATTAAAAATGTCATGTCCAAACAATTCACTACATTCCTCTCCATGCAATATACATTTTTGTTTATGCATTTTTCTCGCGTTGGCCTGTAAGTCACTGTGGGAGGCTATTATGGCAGATTCTTCTTTGCATCCTCATTACTGTCAGCACCCGACACATGGAGTGCTGCAATGAATATTTGCCTTTGAATGGAATTGTACACCCTGCCCCAGCAGATAGCAGAGGAGAAGGAAGCCAGTCTTACTAATGTGAAACAGCCACTAGGAAATTTATGCTCCTTGAGAGAATGGGGTGGTTTTGTTTCTGTTTTTGCTTGAGACAGAGTCTCACTTTGTCGCCCAGGTTGGAGTGTGGTGGCATGAGCATAGCTCACTACAGCCTCAAACTCCTGGACTCAAGCAATCCTTCTGCTGAGGCAGAAGGATCAGCTAATTATTTTTTGTAGAAATGGGGTCTTGCTATGTTGCCCATGGTGGTCTTGAATTCCTACACTTAAGCATGCTCCCAATTTAGGCTCCCAAGTGCTGAGATCACAGGCGTGAGCCACCAGACTAAATTTTTTAATAAGTTTAATTTTGCCGTGTGCTTCCTGATTAGTTAGGGAAAAGGGCATAAAAGGGCATTCTTTTTTAGATCTTCTTATAAACTTAGAGATAGATAAATAATATAAATAGGCAGACATAAGTAAGCAGTTTTGAGATAGGCCTAGATTTGAAGGGATCCTGAATTTTTTTTTGAGACAGAGTCTTACCCTGTCACCAGGCTGGAGTGCAGTGGTACGATCTCGGCTTATTGCAACTTCCACCTCCCAGGTTCAAGCAATTCTCCCAAGTAGCTGGGACTACAGACGCATGCTACCACACCCAGCTAAGTTTTATATTTTTAGTAAGATGGGGTTTCACCGTGTTAGCCAACATGGTCTCAATCTCCTGACCTTATAATCCACCCACCTCAGCTTCCGAAAGTGCTGGGATTACAGGCGTGAGCCACCACGCCCAGTCCCCCAAATATTTAAAAATCTAAGATTCACCTGGGTGAATGGCTGGGCTTAGTGTCGTATTAAATCCTTTAGGGCTTTGATGTAAGTATTGAATGAGAGAGAAACATCTCTCTCTAGAGAACATGATGAACATCCTTTGGATGAAAAAAAGCGTTTGAGAATCAAGAAAATCTCAAATTAAAAAATATATATACAAAACCTTTCTCCAAATTCTTCAGACAAACCAATTAATTCACTGACTGGAGGATTGCTGGAAGTGGTAGGAGGTGGCAAAGGTTTTTGTGAGGTTGAGTGTGTTCTGTGTGATTTGAGAAAGGAGACAATAAGCATATTTGAAAAATGTGCCAGATACCTGGAGAGAAATTTTGACCATAGGTATATTACTCTATAGCTAGAAAACAGGCCCATTTTCCAGCTGTAGATGAGAAAGGAAGGAAGGGCATGTTTGCTCAGAACACATACCTTTCAGGCACTTAGGACTTCTGGAACTACTGAGGTCTCCACAGTGAACATTGGGTGTCTCCACTTCAGCCAACATTTATTGGTCATTACAGAGAGCTGGAAACCTTAATGTGTTACCACTTAAAAATCCCCATGAAAATCCCTGGGGCTTGGAGCCGGGAAGGTGGTATAGGGCTTGTTATTCAATTTTGGTAGTTTAGACTTTGAGAAGCTAAATGTTTTTCCCAAGGTCACAGAGCCACTTTCTCATGACAGTGCAGAGACATTTTCTAGATTTCATTTTTTTAAAGAGCTCATGACTGTGGTGATGTTAACTACATCATCTGTTGCTATGGTAGTGGGTCTTTTGATTGAATCCAGAGCAATGCAAAGGATTAAAAAAATTGCATATCTGATGCAGGCAGACTTCAAGGTCATGTTCCTGGGCACCAGTACATAGGACATGATGCTGTTCATCTCTCGGGGAGGTGAAAGTAATTAATTACCAAAAGGTAAGTGTGTGACCACTGATGGTGGCTTCTTGAGAAGTGAAGTTAGGTATAGTCAGTTGTCATTTCAGATTAACCAGGGTCACTAGAAATGTAGCCAAAGTTTCCATAATGCTATTTGTGACTCATAGCAACCCCAGGCAATTGTCTAGATGGAACTTTGGATAGGGCTCATATTGCTTTATAAGGATTCAGCTAATCACATTAAAGTATGTCTTTATTTCTCTTCCATTAAAAGTCCAGTGGAAACATCCCTCCCTCTTTTGGGTGGAAGGGAGTCATTTGAAGGGAGGTTATCTCCCAGGGACATTACTTGGCTCTAAATCTCCAGACTTTGTGGGACTCATCCTGAATGAGCCTGATCTCTATCTACATGGTTTTTCTCCTGTCTCAGTTTTCTGGCCTCAGGATTACAAGAATCTGTGCCTGTGGAAAGGTTCACAGTGCAATGTACAGACGATTACTGATAAGGTGAAGGTGACTCAGTCCATGACATCAGGAAACAACCAATTTAAAACCTAACAAATGTAAAAGGATCTGTGACCTGGAAGTTTTAACTTCAGAGAGTCTGTTAAAATGAGAGGAGATCACATCCCATTAATAGTATGACAAGTACAAACAGATGTAATCTATAAAAGAGACATGAAACAGGATTTCCCAGGCCCTGCTTGGTTTCCATCCTCACTCCTCAGCTCCCTGCTCCTTGTAGCTGGGGCCAGCCACTTCACCAAGCCTTGGGGGCTGAATCCACTTTTGGCCTCTAGACCTATCCTGACCGTAGATAAGACACAGTTAAGGCTCTCTTGTCTGAGGACCCATCACAAATTAACTTTGTTGTCTACACAGTCACAAAGGGTACCCTGGCATAGTGGTTGCTATGATGGATTCTAGATGCAGTGTCAGGATTCAAATCACGATTTCACCACTTACAAGCTCTGTGACTATATGCAGCTCATTTTTTCGTTGCTTTGGATTCCTCATCTGTAAAATGGGTATATAATAGTTATTGTGAGGATTAAATGAGCTGAATGTATGTAAATCACATAGTGGAATGTTGAACATTTAATAAATGTTCAGTAAAAGTTAGGTATCATTATCATTCATCATCATCATCATCATCACTCCAGGCTTCTGCCTTCCTTAGCTGTACCATAATGTTGCCTCAATAAGCCACTTCCACATCCGGGTCCAAGAAGCCTTGCATTTCTCTGACCGTGTCCCTCTGCCCTCCAGGAAGTAGTGCCCAGCCTCTGACTTGGCAGTTTGCCTAGCATTACATGAGACCTTGCTGGAGTCACAGACGGGTCCATGTCCATCCACCAGGACACCTTGTTACCTCCTGCTGGGCTCAGTTGACTCCTGGCAACTGCAGGTGGATCTGTTGATCACTGTGGCTCTGATGCCATGTTAAGCTCTTCTGCCTTAGGTGGGAATCAGACTACACTTAGATGTAAAGGACTTACTGGTGACCAAGGAACAGGGTATCCTGGATGACCCATTATAAGTTGGATTGGCAGATGTGTGTGGATGTAAGAGCACTGGGCATGAGTGGAGTATTAAATCATACCCTAAGATTATAAACTGCAAGAGTGCAAAGCTGGCTAAGGGCCAGTGTATTTGAAAGATCTCAATACTGTTACATTGTCACTTTTTTTTTTCTTTTTTTTTTTTGAGACAGTCTTGCTTTGTCACCCAGGCTGGAGTACTGAGGCATGATCTCAGCTCATTGCAACCTCTGCCCCCCGGGTTCAAGTGATTCTGTATTATTAGTAGAGACAGGTTTCCACCATGTTGGCCAGGCTGATCTCGAACTCCTGACCTCAGATAATCCACCTGCGTTGGCCTCCCAAAGTGCTGGGATTACAGGCATGAGCCACCATGCCTGGCCTCTTTCCAACTTTAAATACCAGCCGTCTTCTACCTAACCTACTGGGTTTCTTAACATGTGTTCATAACCTGCATCAAAAAGTTGAAATGCGGATTCCCAAGCTTCACGTGTAACAACTCAGAATCATTATAGGGGCAAAAATTTTTAGCAAACTCCCAGGTTAATTTTTTGCACACTATGATTTGAAAACCGCTGATCTAAACCTTCTGCTCCTGACAAGTCAGTCTACTCCGTTCTCTCAAAGAGGCCATCTGTTTCTGTTTGATTTTGTTCATGCCATTCCCCTTCCATGGAATAGTAGCCACAGCAGACATGTTCAGAGCCCTTACCTGTGCCAAGCACTATTTTAAACATGTTACACCTAGTAACTCATTTAATCTGCACAACACCCAATGAGGTAAACACTGTAGTTTTACAGATTTTTCACAGAGAACAAACTGAGGCATGGAGGAGTCCCACAGCCAGTGAGGTGTGGGGCCTGGATTTAAACCCAAGCAGCCTGGTCCCCACCAGGCTGCCTCTCACTGTCCACCCCATCTCTTCTCTAAATTCTAGTCCAAATTCTGTCCCACCTAAAGCAGGAATTTCCGACCTTCTGCATGCAAAAGAATCACCCAGAGGTCTTTTTGGAAATGCAAACTTCTGGATCCCTCCCTTAAGGATTATGATTCAGTAAATCTGGGATGAGATCCAGGAATCTGTATTTTATCAAGTTTATCCAGGTGATTCTGATGCACTACTCAAGAAAAACATACAGCTCCCTCTGACTTCTTTCTTCCTCATTTATAAGTGTAAATATGAGCAAAATGTGATATAAAGTAAATAAGTATGAGACAGAAAATAAGATCAGAATCTCTAATTCATACTGTGGATAAAGTATGATCTACCTTTGTTGAACATGTGTGTGTGTGTGAATAATCAGAAGGAAAAGGAACCTGGCCCCTGAAACACTAAACAGCACTGTATAGAAGTCTCTGGAATACACTGATAATAGCATAGTTCAAAGTCTTCAAGGATTTGTAGAGAAATCTACTGTATGTATCAGAAATATTAGGTCTCGTGGAAGACAAGGGACCAGAGGAAGGACTGAAAATAGGTGTGAGGGAAAACATCTCCTGCTTGATTAAGGACAGTCACAGTTGGGGAGACTGCTGGTACAAATGTGCAGGATGGTCATTCCCAAACCATATGGAGCAAGAAGCCCTCTAAAGCAGAACATGATGGAAACTGGTAGGAAAAAGCAGGCAGGGTGAACGAGCAGGGTGGGCTGAGCTCTGACAGTTAGTGAGAGGTAGACAGGCCACGGAAGCCTGTCCCCTAGGGCTCTGGAAGCCAATCTTCTGGCAACCCTTACATGGGTTTTCTGGACCCGTGTAAACTTCCAGCAACACCAGCTGTCTCCATGAAGCATTTTGAGTTAACATGCTTTTCACCACCCTTTGGCCTGAGCCAAAGTTCGAGTAGGATGTGAACAGCTGGGTGACTTGTAGAGGGCACCATCCCTGTAGCAGTCCCCATGTACCACTTCGAGAGAGAAAACCTTAAGGAGTTTGTTAAAAATACAGATTCTCAAGTCCGACTCTGGCAGGAGAGTGGGGAAGATTGCCCAGGAATATATGCCTGAAGTGGTCCTTTGGGTGATTCTGGTGCGGCCTGTGCATCCTAACCTGTGCAGCAGCAATGAAGAACCACACCCAAACACCATCTCACTCCACTCCAAATTACTTAACATGGAATCACAGAGTCCTAGAGTGAAAGAGAATCAAATCCAACCCCTTTCATTTACAGATGAGGAAATTGAGACCTGGAGATGTGGCATGCCTTGCCAAAGGCCCCACAGTGACAAGAAGCAGACCCCAGAGTGCTGATGGCCCACCCTGTCCGTAATCAGAACTAGAGATCAGCTGCTGGACTGCAGGTTTTCATAACAGAAACACACCAGTGCAAGTGGGCTGAAGGTCCCATTCCTCAGATAACTAGACCTAAGTAAAACCAAAGTGCTCCATAAGCAGGCTGTAGCCAGGAGCCACTCTGCGTTAACCTGGTGGCAGTTACCAGAACTGGAAGCCTGTAGACCACAAAGGCTTAGACAGTCTGCTTAACCCCTTTCTCTCAATGAGTAAAATTGCTAATAGGCTAGACCACAAACAAATACACCTTCAAAATCATCTAGAATTGCTCAGTACTTGACAACATAAATATTTCATGACTTGGAAAGGAGTCCACAATCCACTGAGTTACAAAAGTGTGAAAAAGATGAAAAAGTGTGTGGAGAGTGTGTGTGTGTATACACAGAGAGAGGTTAAAAGTGTTATCCTTGGAAGGTGAGGTTATAGATGTTTTTAATTCAGAATTAACTTTTAGTCTATTTGTATTTTTTAATTTTTTTATAATAAACATGTAATATTTTTGTAATGAAAGTGACAATTGGCCAGGTGCAGTGGTTCATGCCTGTAATCCTAGCACTTCAGGAGGCCGAGGTAGATTACTTGAGGTCTGGAGTTCAAAACGAACCTGCCAATATGGGGTAACCCTGTCTTTACTAAAAATACAAAAAATTAGCTGGGCGTGGTGGCATGCACCTGTAATCCCAGCTACTCTGGAGGCTGAGGCAGGAGAATCATTCAAACCTGGGAGGCAGAGGTTGCAGTGAGCCAAGATCACACCACTGCACTCCAGCCTGGGTGACAAGAGTGAGACTCCATCTCAGAATAAATAAATAAATAAATAAATAAATAAATAAATAAATAAAATAAAGTTGGAAGGGTACCCAGGGCTTGGAAAGGTATCCCGGAGCTATGAAAAGTACGGACACTAATTGCATATTTATTATCTGCTTTATTAGGTATGTCCAGAAAGCAGTAGAAGCATCCGGGAGGTACAGTGTGCATCCTACAATAACAAGCCATTTATGGGCCGGTTTTATGAATGGGAGCCATTTGCAGAAGGTAAGAATAGATGCAGCCCTGTCCGTAGAAGTTATTTTTGTCTGTTTTCCATTTTTGCTGACTTCTGATTGATGTTGGAGGTATTGGTGTGACCCTGGCTGGGGGTGTCATAGGGGAGAAAGTATGACTCCAGGGCAAAGAAAAGCTTGCATGGGTCTTTACTAAAGTAGCATAGCTCAGGTAACACCTGGACCATCTTCAGCATGAGTCAGATGGATGAGGCATTGAAACAGGCAACATCTGAGGATGGCAAGGTGAGGGGGATGGAACAGGGTTCAAGGAATCAGCTGGAGAAGAGGTTCAAACATAGAGTTGTGAGTCGAGAGTGGAGATGGAGTTTCCCTTTCCTTGGTTCATGCCACAAGGCTGATATGGGAGCTTAAGAGAACATGTGAGATTGTACAGTTATATGGTTCTCACCTGTAGGGGGCCTCACACGCTGATTCCAAAGACAAAGAATAGTAGGCAGGCATTGCCTTGTGTCCAAGGTCCCCGTCTTTTCCAAATGACATGAGATCCAAAGTGGATAGAGCTCGTTGATCTCACTCTGGATGCTGGAGTCACTTTTCTTTGTCAAAACCCAGATGATAACATGGCTTGTGGACTGAGAAGTTTTAAAATTCTGAGATATTTCTTCCCACCCATGGAGAAAGTGGGCTCAGAAGAAGTGTTGGGTCAAGCAAAACTTGTGGGGGTCTGTGCTGACAGCCAAGTTGGCTGGAGAGGGAGTCCAGCTGCCTTCAGGGCCCAGCTGAAGAGCTCTGCCCAGCCAGTCCTTCTCAGCCTCAGCCCGAGGCAGAGGCTGGGACAGCTAAGGTTGGCCAATACCCAAAGTATGGAGCACTGCCCTATGTCCAGGATCTGGAGAAATTGTCTTGGAAGAGGGATTGCTAGTGAGTTGTGCTGATTTCATTGAAGAATCAATGGCTGGGGAAGCCAAACTGTGCAAGGTGGTTCTATACTTAGGTAGAAGCCCTTGGGGAGGAGGGAAGTGGATTAGTATCTGACTGCTCTGAAATTGGATGCTAAATAGTTTTTATCTGTGCTGTGTTCTCAGAGACTCTGTAGCTTCTACTAGATTCTCAGAGTGGTCCCATGACCTCAAAATTGTTAAGTACTAACTTGCCTAAAAAATTGAGACTATCCAATTCAAGCAGGAAGGATGTACAGAGGAAACATAGAGCCTGCTGCGTGCAAATACAAGGGTGAGGAACAGGGTGACGGGTAAGCAAAAGAAGGATGCCAAAGTGAAGTTTTGATTTGATTCTGTAGAGAGTTTGGTTCTGACCTTTGTCATTCTTTAGAGTATTACGTTAAATTTAAGATGGTATCCCTATTTGGATCTTGAAACAGAAAAAGGGTATTGTTGGAAAACTTGGTGAAATGGGCATGAAGTGCATAGTTTAGTTAATAGTATTATACCAGTGTTAATGTCTTAGTTTTTATAAATGGTTTGTTTTTTGTTTTCGTTTTGTTTTTGAGATAAAGCCGAGTGTGGTGGCATGATCTCGGCTCACTGCAACCTCCACCTCTTGGGTTCAAGCGATTCTCCTGCCTCAGCCTCCTGAGTAGCTGGGATTACAGGTGCCCGCCACCACATCCAACTAATTTTTGTATTGTTAGTAGAGACGGGGTTTTGCCATGTTGGCCAGGCTGGTCTCAAACTTTTGACCTCAAGTGATCCACCCACCTGGGCCTCCCAAAGTGCTGGGATTGCAGAGGCGAACCACTGCACCAGGCCTATAAATGGTTTTGTAACTTGTTAACATCAGGAGAAGCTGGGTAAAGAGTATATAGGAACTTCTGTACTACCTTTGTAACTTTCCTATAAATCTAAAATGATTTCAAAGTAACATTTCTTAAAGGCACCGTACTCCCAATTAACTATGTCTTACATGCATTCTGGTGAAGACAAAGTGTAAGACTTACTTAATATGGGTGAAGAAAAGTGTACTGAGTTAAATACTTCCCCCACCCGCCACCCAAATCAGTATTCTTCCTGGAACCTTAGAATGTGACCTTATTGGAAATAGAACCATTACAGAAGTAATCAGTTATGCTGCCTTCATACTGGAGAAGGGTGGGCTCTTAATCTGGAATGACTGGTGTTCCCAATAAGAAGAGGAGCAAGGACACAGACATACAGGGAGGATGCCAAGTGATGATGCAGACGGAGATTGGAGTGATGCTTCTACCAGGAAACAGCAAGGATTACTGGAAGCCACCAAAAGCTAGGAAGAAACAAGGAAGTATCCTTGCCTAGAACCTTCAAAGTGGGCATGGCTCTGCCAATACCTTGGTTTCAGGCTCCCAGCCTCTACAACTGTGAGGATAAATTTCTCTTTTGAAGTCACCAAGTTTATGGTATTTTGTCATGCAGCCTCAAGGAAACTAGCACAAAGAAGAAGGAACAAGGTTCTAGATTGGTTGAGATTTACTCACTAGAGTAAATGAAGAAGTGAGTTTGCTCTGACTGTTAGTGGTGGCTACCTTAGAGACGTGGGGCATGTATCCAAAGTGAGCAACTGCCTCACAGATGTAGATCTGTCCAGCGCAGTGGTTCTCAGCCCTAGTTGCTCATTAGATCACTGAGGAGCCTCCTAGAGACACTGATCCCTGTACCCCTCCCAAGAGATTGTGATTTAATTGGTCTGGGGTGCAGCCTGGACATCACAATTTTTTAAAGATCCCAGGTGATTCTTATGAGTAGCTAGGGTAGAGAACTTCCAATCCAAGAAGGGATGACTCTAGCCTACATCAAGGGATAGAATCATGGGTATTCGATGTATCATGAAATATTGTGTCAGAACACCAATGCTTGTCAGTGAACATTTAGAGAAGAAGTGACCCTGTCTTTTGTCTGAGCTGCACCCTTGCTTTATGGCTGGCTGTGGAAAATAGTTGTTTTATTGTGATTACCTGGGAGGAAAGATGAATTTCACACTACTCTGAGCAGTGTGCATTCTGTTATTTCCCCAGGAGCAGAAGCTGCCTTGCCAGACCTTTCTATGTAGTCTGGGGTGGCTATCAGCCAGCTGCTATTGTCTAAGACCTTGATGTCTGTTCGATGCGGGTCCAATATTGATAACCCTATGCAGAACACAAAGAAAACTTTGCTGATGTTTTCATGTATTACATGTGGTTGCCTACTGTTGTCTGGCTTATATATGAGTCTGCCTTTTGTGTTATATTTTCCCCTCTATTTGTTATAGACTTTAATTATAAGACCTGGAAGAACTTATTTTTTGAACATTTGATTTTACTGATTTTTTGGAAAATTTCTAACATAGGTAAAAGTAGAGAAAATAGTATAATAGTGAGATACACTCCTATATATCCGCCTAATTTCAATAATTATTAGCCCATGGCCAATCTTTTTCATAAATTCTTCCATCCTCTGTCCCACCCAGATTATGGGAAACTACTTGAATTCACATTATAGAGCATTGTTCGTTGGTGGATGTATTAATGGAAACTCTTGGTTGTAAGCGACAGAAACCCAAACTAAATACATTTCAATCAGAAAGGTATTTCGTTAGTCATGTTACTGGGAAATCCAAGAGGTGGCCTGGGGTTCAGATGTGGCTTCATTCCAGGGAATCAGTAACAGGACCCTGCCTTTCCCATCTTCCTCCAGCTCTAGATTCTGCTCACTTCCATCTCGGAAAGTTGAGCAGGCTTACTGTGGCTTTGAGCTCGCAGCCATAGTGGGAGAGACTCTCTGACCTGGTGTTGTAGGTTGAATTGCACCCTCAAAAAGATTTATTAAAGGTACCCCAGGTTCCTGTGATGTAACCTTCTTTGGAAAGAGAGTCTTTGCAGATCTAATTAAGATGTAAGTTTAGAAGAGTTCACAGTGGAGTAGAATAGGCCCTAATCCACTGTGACTGGGGACCCACACAGAGAGCACCATGTGAAGACACAGACAGGGGGAAGGCAGCCCATGTGGAGGCGGAGGCGGAGACTAGAGTGATGCAGCTATGAGCCAAGGAACACCAAGGGTTGCTGGCAACTTGCAGAAACCAGGAAGAGGCATGGAAGTTTCCCTCTCTCAGAGACTTTGGAGGGAAAGTCTACCAACACATTGATTTTGGATTTCTGGCCTCCAGAACTGTGAGAGAATAAATTTCTCTTGTTTGTGTTCAACAGGACACCAACCAGTTTGTGTGATATGTTACATCAATCCTATGAAACTGATACACCCAGTGACTGTTCCAATCCCAGACAGACTATACCGTGGTCTTGTTTGGATCCTATTCCCATCCCTGGAACCAAGTTTTGGGCATGGGATACCTGGGCTAGCTCAGGTCATGTGACCATCCCTATGGTAGGGGACCCACATCACATGAAGAGGAGACAGGGAAGTGGGGATTGAGACAGACAGGAAAACATTCTTCTACCAAAATCAGTGCATACTTCTTTACGGTAAGCCACTGAGACGCTTAATGAGTAACATCCTAATGCAGATTAATCAACTATCCTTTACATTGTGTTACTAGAAAATTAAGCAGTCTTTTAAAATAGTCACTGACATTGATATTTCTCACATGCCTAGGAGAGAGGAAGCTTTTGGTCACTGAAGCTGAGTTTACTTTGGCTTTGTTTAAGTAATTCCTTTTGCTGCTGAGATTGTTTTCTTGATTTTATCCTTCCTCCTCTTAAATGGATCCCAGGCTGACCGGCGGGAGGAAGAAACTGCTAACGTTTCTGCAGGGTGTTCAGGCTTCACGGCTGGATTTCGCATCGGGCTTTTGGTTTTGTTTGGATGTCTCCTGCTATTCGCATGTGCCTACTTAGGGAAACAGCTGCACTCATTCAGTACGATGCTACGTAGAATAGTAAAAGCGGAGTATACGCTCTGATAAACACATTAATTTTACCAGATGGTTCTTCTTAGGCCTTTAATTGCATTTCCTGGATTTGGTGACCTATCCTTAGATAATGCCTCCAGAATTTTTCTCATAGCCTGGGAACAGTAAAGATGGCAAAAGTGGAATTAGGGTGCCCATGCATCCCAGTTCACTCGCAGCAGTGATAGTTGATGCCTGTCGTCCCAGTCCCCTTTCACTCTCTGTCTTGGACAATAAATATATATGTCCATTCCACCTAGAATGGGCAGTTTAATAGAAAGCTCCTTGTTTAGGTGCTGAGATTGGAGAAAATTCCACCTGTTTTCATGTCAAGAGTAATGGGGGCTGGACAGCATGAGACTCTGGAGCTTTATCATACACTACAGGGCGTCAGGTATCAGTTTTAATCCTTAAACCAGGAGGCAGCTTTATGTTGGGTAGCCTGAGTGTACTGTGTGACCCTGAGAGCTGAACTAAAGAGAGTGGCAATTGAAAAGCCAGAGGGAAGGCTGAGTCAGAAATTGAAGGTCGCCAGTCAGTGACATGAACAGAGTGATGGTTTTCTGTCAGCAGCTGCTGGGTTATGTTACAGTAACAAATAACCCCCAAATCCAAATGACTTCACAAGACAAAAGCTTGACTCCTGCTCACGTTCCATGTGTAAGGGTGTGTGTATTTTGCTTCCTTGGGGACCCAGGCTGGTAGAAGCTGTACCTCAACTCATGTTTTCACTGAGGCAGGGAAAAGGAACAAGTAACCCAGACTCAAGTTCTTTTTTTTTTCTTCTTACTTTTAAGTTCAGGGGTACATGTGCAGGATGTGCAGGTTTGTTACACAGGCAAACATGTTTTGGGAGGGTTGTTGTAAAGATTATTTCATCACCCAGTTATTGAGCCTAGTGTCCATTAGTTATTTTTCCTGATCTTCTCCCTCCTCCCATTCTTTGCCTGCTTGTAGGCTCCAGTGTGTCCATGTGTCCTCATCATTTAGCTCCCACTTATAAGTAGGAACATGCAGTATTTGGTTTTCTGTTCCTGCATTAGTTTGCTAAGGATAATGGCCTCCAGCTCCATCCATGTCCCTGCAAAGGACATGATCTCATTCTTTTTTAGGGCTGCATAGTATTCCATGGTGTATATATATGACATTTTCTTTATCAAGTTTATCATCTGTGGGCATTTAGGTTGATTCCATGTCTTTGCTATTTTGAATAGTACAGTGAGTGGACATGAATGTGTATGTTCATAATTCATGCATGTGTCTTTATAATAGAATGATTTATATTCCTTTGGGTATATACCCAGAAATGGGATTGCTGGGCCAAATGGTATTTCTGTCTCTAGGTCTTTGAGGAATTTCCACTCTTATCAACAGTGTATAAGCGTTCCTTTTTCTCCACAACCTCGCCAGCATCTTGTTATTTTAGACTTCTTAATAATAGCCAGACTCGGGTTCTTAAAGCTTCAATTAGAATTCATCCACGTTGTTTCTATTCACATCTCATTGGCCAAAGCAAGTCACGTATCACACCTGACTTCCAAGGGGGAAGGGAGGCACCCTCCCACCTTGTGCTCAAAGGAGGAGAAATGGAGTATTTGTAGCCAGCCCTAGTACTTGGTGCGCCAAATACTGCTTCCTTCCTGCAGGCAGGAAGCTCCAGTGAAATTTCCTGAATGCCTTCCTTGTAAGTCCAGGTGACTTTTATTAGGTTGTTTGCAAGAATAGCAGATGTGGCTTCAGGGAATATTAAAGGCGCCACCACGTAGTGTGATATCCACAGAGCCCCGAGCCACTTCATTCGAGATCCACCCCTTGATTAAAGCTCTGAGGGGCAAAAGATGGAATGCTGGGGGCCAGGTTCCCAGGTGTGCTTCTGACTTCTCCGCCAGTCCAGCAGTCTGCTCCAACACAGATACCATGGTGGGACATGACAGGGCAGGGGGCACTGTCAGATAAAAACATAGACAATACTACCAGAACTGTAATACAGCGGGGAGGGAGGCTTATGACTAAGAGCCGGTGGACCTGGCATTGGACTGTTCATGTTTTAATGAAGCAGTTTTATTCATAGGCACTCTCATTTCCACAGCCCACCCCTGTACATAGATAATCCGTTATCATTATGAACGTTCAGAGTGGAAAGGGACCTCAGGGAAATGAGAGGTAGTTTCTATTTCACTAGTGATGTATATCTGGAGTGCCCCCACAAGATCCATTCTGAGAGTTCTCTTGTACATGCCAGGGATACCTGGCAAGACTAAGCCATGATTGCTTCGGGGATGAGCATATCATTGAGGACAAAAGCCTAGAGGGCAACCTCCTTGTGAAAAAAAAAATGATTTTGGTTTTGTATGTGTTGAGTCTGAATGAATGGTGGGACGCAACAGGAGGTTGGGGATGCAAGGTTCTGAAGTTCAGGGAGATATCTTAGGCTTGTAGACACATACGTGCAGTCATCAGCCTTAGTGAGATCAGTGGATAAGACCTTCAAGAAAATGTAGAATAACAAAATGGATTTTACAAGGACCAGGAAATGAGCTTTGGAGTTTGTTACATTAAGGAAGCCGGGGAAAGAGTCTCAGCCATTAAAGGACACTGAGAAGGTGAGCCAGGTATAGGAGAGGGACCACAGCATTGTCACCCCATATATCATTTCTTACGTTAATAATGTTTATTATGGTTTGTAAGCTCTGCTAATACAAACAGCACAATGAATGCTATGGACTAAATGTTTATGTCTCTCCAAAATTCAGATGTTAAAGCCCTAATTCACAGTGTATTTGAAGATGGGGCCTCTAAGGAACTCATTAAGATTAAATGAGGTCTTAAGCAGGGCCCTGATCTGATAGGATTAGTGTTCTTGTAAGAGGAACAGAGGTGGCTGGCAAGATGGCCGAATAGGAACAACTCTGATCAGCACCTCCCGGCGAGATCAATGCAGAAGGTGGGTGATTTCTGCATTTCCAGCTGAGGTACCCGGCTCATCTCATTGGGACTGGTTAGAGAGTGGGTGCAGCCCACGGAGGGCGAGCTGAAGCAGGGTGGGGCGTCACCTCACCTGGGAAGTGCAAGGGGTCGGGGAACTCCCTCCCCCACAAAGGGAAACCGTGAGGGACTGTGCCATGAGGAATGGTGTATTCCAGCTTTTCTCATGGTCTTTGCAACCCAAAGATCAGGAGATTCCCTCGGGTGCCTACACCAGGGCCCAGGGTTGCAAGCACAAAACTGGGTGGCCATTTGGGCAGACATTGAGCTAGCTGCAGGATTTTTTTTGTACCGCACTGGGGCCTAGAATGTCAGCAAGACAGAACCATTCACTCCCCTGGAAAGAGGGCTGAAGCCAGGGAGCCTAGCTGAGCAGATCCTACCCCCACGAAGCCCAGCAAGCTAAGATCCACTGGCTTGAAATTCTCACTGCCAGCACAGCAGTCTGAAGTGGACCTGGGATGCTTGAGCTCGGTGGGAAGAGGGGGCATCCACCATTACTGAGGCTTGTGTAGGCAGTTTTCCCCTCACAGTGTAAACAAGCCCCTAGGAAGTTCGAATGGGCTGGAGCCCACTGCAGCTGGGCAAAGCCTCTGTAGCCAGACTGCCTCTCTAGATTCTTCCTCTCTGGTCAGGGCATTTCTGAAAGAAAGGCAGCAGCTCCACTCAGGGGCTTATAGATAAAACTCCCATTTCCCTGGGACAGAGCACCTGGGGGAAGGGGTGGCCGTGCACACAGCTTCAGCAAACTTAAACGTTACTGCCTGCTGGCTCTGACGAGAGCAACAAATATTCCAGCACAGTACTTGAGCTCTGCTAAAGGACAGATTGCCTCCTCAAGTGGGTCCCTGACCCCTGTGCCTCCTGATTGGGAGACACCTCCCAGCAGGGGTTGACAGACACCTCATACAGGAGAGCTCCAGGTGGCATCTGGCAGGTGCTTCTCTGGGACAAAGCTTCCAGAGGAAGGAACAGGCAGCAACGTTTGCTGTTCTGCAGCCTCTGCTGGTGATACCCAGGCAAACAGCATCTGGAGTGAACCTCCAGCACACTCCAGCAGATCTGCAGCAGAGGAGCCTGACTATTAGAAGGAAAACTAACAATCAGAAAGGAATAGCATCAACATCAACGAAGTGGATATCCACACAAAAACCCCATCTGAAGGTCACGAAGATCAAAGACCAAAGGTAGATAAATCCACCAAGGTGCGGAAAAACCAGTGCAAAAAGGCTGAAAATTCTAAAAACGAGAATGCCTCTTCTCCTCCAAAGGATCACAACTCCTCGTCAGCAAGGGAACAAAACTGGATGGAGAATGAGTTTGACGAGCTGACAGAAGTAGGCTTCAGAAGGTGGATAGTAACAAACTCTTCCGAGCTAAAGGAGCATGTTCTAACCCAATGCAAGGAAGCTAAGAACCTTGAAGAAAGGTTAGAGGAATTTCTAACTAGAATAAGCAGTTTCAACGAGAACATAATGACCTGATTGAGCTGAAAAACACAGCATGAGAACTTTGTGAAGCATACAGAAGTATCAATAGCTCAATCAATCAAACAGAAGAAGGGATATCAGAGATTGAAGATCAACTTAATGAAGTCAAGTGTGAAGACAAGAGACAAAAGAATGAACAGGAAATGAACAAAGCCTCCAAGAAATATGGGACTATGTGAAAAGACCAAACCTATGTTTGACTGGAGTACCTGAAAGCGACGGGGAGAATGGAACCAAGTTGGAAAACACTCTTCAGGATATTATCCAGGAGAACTTCCCAACCTAGGAAGACAGGCCAACATTCAAATTCAGGAAAGACAGAGAACACCACAAAGATACTCCTTGAGAAGAGCAACCACAAGACACATAATCATCAGATTCACCAAGGTTGAAATGAAGGAAAAATGTTAAGAGCAGCCAGAGAGAAAGGCATGGCTAACAGCATATTTCTCTGAAGAAAGCTACAAGCCAGGAGAGAGTGGGGGCTAATATTCAACAGTCTTAAAGATAAGAATTTTCAACCCATAATTTCATGTCCAGCCAAACTAAGCTTCATAAGTGAAGGAGAAATAAAATCTTTTACAAATAAGCAAATGCTGAGAGATTTCTTCACCACCAGTCCTGCATACAAGAGCCCCTGAAGGAAGCTCTAAATATGGAAAGGAAAAACTCATACCAGCCGCTGCAAAAACATACTAAATTGTAAAGACCATCGACACTATGAAGAAACTGCATCAACTAACAGGCCAAATAACCAGCTAGCATCGTAATGACAGGATCAGATTCACACATAACAATATTAACCTTAAATTCAAACTGGCTAAATGTCCCAATTAAAAGACACAGACTGGCAAATTGGATAGAGTCAAGACACATTGGGTGTGCTGTATTCAGGAGACCTATCTGATGTGCAAAGACACACATAGGCTCAAAATGCAGGGATGGGCAAATATTTACCAAGCAAATGGAACGCCAAAAAAAAAGAAAAAAAAAAAAGTAAGGGTTGAAATCCTGGTCTCTGATAAAACAGACTTTAAACCAACAAAGATAATTAAAAAAAAAAAAAAAAGACAAAGACATAATGGTAAAGGGATCAATGCAGCAACAAGAGCTAACTGAATAGAACTTGAATAGACCTATAACAAGTTCTGAAATTGAGGCAGTAATTAATAGCGTACTAACCAAAAAAGCTGAGAACTGGATGGATTCACAGCCAGATTCTACCAGAGGTACAAAGAGGAGATGGTACCATTCCTTCTGAAACTATTCCAAATGATAGAAAAAGAGAGACTCCTCCCTAATTCATTGTAAAGGACAGCATCATCCTGATACCAAAACCTGGTAGAGACACACACACACACACGGAAAGAAAATTTCAGGCCAATATCCCTGTTGAACATTGATGCAAAAATCCTCAATAAAATACTGGCAAACTGAGTCCAGCAGCACATCAAAAAGCTTATCCACCATGATCAAGTTGGCTTCATCCCTGGGATGCAAGACTGGTTCAATATACACAAATCAATAAACGTAATCCATCACATAAACAGAACCAATGACAAAAACCACATGATTATTTCAATAGATGTAGAAAAGGCCTTTAATAAAATTCAACACCCCTTCATGCAAAAACTCTCAATAAACTAGGTAGTGATAGAACGTATCTCAAATTAGAACTTAGGATTAAGAATAATAAATTTGTCATAAATAAGAGCTATTTGTGACAGATTCACAGCCAACATCATACTGAATGGGCAAAAGCTGAAAGCATTCCCTTTGAAAACAGGCACAAGACAAGGATGCCCTCTTTCACCACTCCTATTCAACATAGTACTGGAAGTTCTGGCAAGGACGATCAGGCAAGAGAAAGAAATAAAAGGTATTCAAATAGGAAAAGAGGAAGTTAAATTATCTCTGTTTGCAGACGACATGGTATATTTAGAAAACCCAAAATCTCAGCCCCAAATCTCCTTAAGCTGTTAAGCAACTTCATCAAAGTCTCAGGATACAAAATCAGTGTGCAAAAATCACAAGCATTCTTAGACACCAATAATAGACAAACAGAGGCCAAAATCATGAGCAAACTCCCATTCACAATTGTTATAAAGAGAAGAAAATACCTAGGAATACAACTTACAAGGGATGTGAAGCACTTCTTCAAGGAGAACTATAAACCACTGCTCAAAGAAATAAAAGGGGATACAAATAAATGGAAAAACATCCCATGCTCATGAATAGAAGAATTAATATTATGAAAATGGCTATACTGCCCAAAGTAATTTATACATTCAATGCTGTCACCATCAAGCTATGATTGACTTTCTTCACAGATTTAGAAAAAAAAAAACTACTTTAAATTTTATATGGAACCCAAAAAGAGCCCATACAGCCAAGACAATCTTAAGCAAAAAGAACAAAGCTGGAGGCATCACACTACCTGACTTTAAACTATACTAAAAGGCTACAGTAACCAAAACAGCATGGTACTGGTACCAAGACAGACATATAGAACAATGGAACAGAACAGAGGCCTCAGAAATAATGCTAGACACATCTACAACCATCTGATCTTTGACAAACCTGACAAAAACAAGCAATGGGGAAAGGATTCACTGTTTAATAAACGGTGTTGGGAAAACTGGCTAGCCATATGCAGAAAACTGAAACTGGACCCCTTCCTTATACCTTATACAAAAATTAACTCAAGATGGATTAAAGACTTAAATGTAAGACCTAAAACCATAAAAATCCTAGAAGATAACGTAGACAATACCATTTAGGACATAGGCATGGGCAAAGACTTCATGACTAAAACACGAAAAGCAATGGCAGCAAAAGCCAAAATTAACAGTTAGGATCTAATTAAGCTAAAGAGCTTCTGCACAGCAAAATAAACTATCATTAGAGTGAACTGGTAACCTATAGAAAGGGAGAAAATTTTTGCAATCTATCCATCTGACAAAAGGCTGCTATTTAGAATCAACATGGAACTTAAACAAATTTACAAGAAAAAAACAAACCACCCCATCAAAAAGTGGGCGAAGGATATGAACAGACACTTCTCCAAAGCAGACATTTATGCATCATCACTGGTCATTAGAGAAATGCAAATCAAAACCACAATGAGATACCATCTGACACCAGTTAGAATGGCAATCATTAAAAAGTTAGGAAAGAACAGATGCTAGAGAGGATGTTGAGAAATAGGAATGCTTTTACATTGTTGGTGGGAGTGTAAATTAGTTCAACCATTGTGGAAGACAGTGTGGTGATTCCTCAAGGATTAGAACCAGAAATCCCATTTGACCCAGAAATCCCATTACTGGATGTATACCCAACAGATTATAAATCATTCTACTATAAAGACACATGCACACGTGTTTATTACAGCACTATTCACAATAGGAAAGACTTGTAACCAAAGCAACTGGCCATGAGTGATAGACTGGATAAAGAAAATGTGACATATATACAGTATGGAATACTATGCAGCCGTAAAAAATGATGAGTTTATGTTCTTTGCAGGGACATAGATGAAACTGGAAACCATTATTCTCAGCAAACTAACACAGGAACAGAAAACCAAACACCACATGTTCTCACTCATAACTGGGAGTTGAACAATGAGAACACGTGGACACAGGGAGGGGAACATCACACACTGGACCTGTTGTGGGGTGGGAGGCTAGGGAAGGGATAGCATTAGGAGAAATACCTAATGTAGATGATGGGTTAATGGATGCAGCAAACCACCATGGCATGTGTATACCCATTTAACAAACCTGCATGTTCTGCACATGTACCCCAGAATTTAAAGTATAATAAATAAAATTTTTTTAAAAAAGAACAGGCACCAGATATCTCTTCTCTTCTCTTCTCTTCTCTTCTCTTCTCTTCTCTTCTCTTCTCTTCTCTTCTCTTCTCTTCTCTTCTCTTCTCTTCTTCTCTTCTTCTCTTCTCTCTCTCTCTCTCTCTGTTTCTCTTTCTCTGAGAACACAGAAAGAAGAGGTCACATGAACACACAGCAAGGAGGTGGCTACCTAGAAGCTAAGAGAAGAGGCCTCAAATTAAGCCTATCTTGTCAGCACCTTGATCTTGAACTTCCAGCCTCCAGAACTATGAAAAATACATTTCTGTTGTTTAAGCCACCCAGCCTGTATTATTTTATTATGGCAGCTCAAGCAGACAAATACAATGAGGACCAAGTGAAATGACAAAAATCACTTATGTGTATTGAGCACTTACTATATTCTAGGCACAATTCTAAGCATTAATTCATTTAATCTTCACATCGACCCCATCAGGTGGGAACTAGTTTTTACCTTCATTTTATAGATAAAACAAAGACCCAGACTAGTTAACTAACTTGCCCAAGGTCTCCTAGCTAGTAAGTGATAGAGCCAGGTTCAAACCCCAAAGTGTGGCTACAGGAATCTCTACTCATATGTATATGGAAGCCATGGAAAGGGTTTTCAGAAAGAGAAGTGGTCAGCACTGCTGAACTCTGCAAGAGGCCAAGGGAAATACCTGAGAAAATAAGACAATGTTGGGCTGTTAGGAGCCTACTGCAAGGGAATTAACGAGCGAGCTTAGGAGGTCAGTGAGTATAGCCATCTCTCTCTCTTTTTTTCCCCCCAATACAGAGTCTTGCTCTGTCACCCAGAACTGGAGTGCAGTAGCATGATCTTGGCTCACTCCAACCTCTGGGTTCAAGCAATTCTCCTACCTCAGCCTCTCAAGTAGCTGGGATTACATGAGCACATCTCCATCCCCAGCTAATTTTTGTATTTTTAGTAGAGACAGGGTTTCACCATATTGGCCAGACTGGTCTGGAACTCCTGACCTCGTGATCCGCCCACCTTGACCTCCCAAAGTGCTGGGATTACAGGCATGAGGCACCGTGCCGAACCGCCATTTCTCTCTCTCTTTTTTTAAATTGCCATGTAGAAGGCATATTAGGAGTATATGCTACTTTAAGGAGAAGGGAAATGTTTGTCTAGAATGGTAAAGAAATGGGGCTGTTTTGTAGTTGCGAGGATGTAGCTTGTAGAGAGGGAGTATAAATTTAATAGATGATACCTCTGAACCCATCCTATCCTTAAAGAAAAGATGCGAAGTGGTCATTTTTTCTTCCTGTAGAATTTGTATTATTGCTTCTCTGCAAACTTTTATGAAAAGCTTCTTCATCATTTAATAAAAATTAATTCGCTCAAGAGAAATAAAAGTAATTGTATGGCCATAAAAAAATTTGCCCAAGAATGTTCACAGCACCTTTTTTCATATTAGCTTCCAACCAGAAACAACCCAAATATCCATCAACAGGAGACTGAATAAATAAATTGTGGTACATTCATATAATGGAGTATTGCTTCAAAGTAAAAAAAGAACACACTACTGACACATATAAAATCCTGGATGAATCTCAAAAACTTTATGTTGAGAAAAATAAGCCAGACACAAGAGCACATGCTGTCTGATTTCATTTATATGGTGTTCTAGAACAGGAAAAATTAGGCTGTGGTGATAGAAATCAGAACAGTGTTTACCTATGCAGGTGGGACGAGTATTATAGCTGGAAAGCGGCATGATAGAAACTTCTGGAATGATAGTGATTTATATCATGATTGGCATTATATACACATGGGAAAACCCATGGAACTCTATGTACTTAGATGCATTCTGTTCTGTATAATATAAACTATATTTTAAACACCATATTATTCTCTTCCCCCCTCTCTCTTTCTTTCTCATTCTCTCACTCCCTGTCTTTCACTTTCACTCTGTGTCTCCAATTCCTGAAGGTGACATTTAGAGCCAGTATAGATATCACATTGAAGAACTGTTCTAAAGCTTTCTAGTTTCTCTCTTTTATTAGACTCAAAAATGCACAGTATCAACTATACAACTACTAGGAGAAAACATAGGAGTAACATGACAAGACACTAATCTGGGGAACGATTTCTTGCATATGACCTCAAAAGCACAGACAACAAAGCAAAAATAGACAAATGAGATTATATTGAACTAAAAAGTTTCTGCATAGCAAAGGAAACAATGAATAGAGTGAAAAGACAACCCACAGATTGGGAGAAAATATTTACAAATCATACATCAGATCAGGGACTCAAATCCGAAATGTGCAAGAAATTCAAACCACTCGCTAGCAAGAAAACAACTCTTAAAAATGGGCTAAGGGGCCGGGCACAGCAGCTCACACCTGTAATCCCAATGCTTGGGAGGCCAAGGCAGGTGGATCACAAGGTCAGGAATTCAAGACCAGCCTGGCCAACATCGTGAAAACCCATCTCTACTTAAAATACAAAAATTAGCCAGGTGTGGTGATACAGGCCTGTAATCCCAGCTACCTGGGAGGCTGAGGTGGGAGAATTGCTTGAACCCAGGAGATGGAGGTTGCAATGAGCTGAGACCGTGCATTGCACTCCAGCCCAGGTGACAGAGTAAGACTCTATCTCAAAAAAAAAAAAAAAAAAAAAAAAAAAAAAAAAGGACAAAGGACCTGAATAGACATTTCTCAAAAGAAGACATAAAAAAGGCCAACAGATACATGTTGGAATGCTCATACCACTAATCAGCAGGGAAATGCAAATTAAAACGATGATAAGCTACCATCTCATGCCTAGTAGAATGACCATTAGAAAGAAGATGAAAGATGGGAAGTGTTGGGAGGCCAAGGCGGGTGGATCACTAGAGGGCAGGAATTCCAGACCAGCCTGGCCACAAAGTGAAACCGCGTCTCTCTTAAAAATTCAAAAAAATTAGCCAGGCATGGTAGCGCACAGCTGTAGTCCAGCTACTCAGAAGAAAAAAAGAAAAGAAAGAAAGATGGTAAGTGTTGGCAAGGATTTGGAGTAAAGGGAATCTTTGTCTACCATTGGTGAGAATGTAAGTTAGAACAGCCATTTTGGGAAACGGTATGGAAGTTTCACAAAAAAACTAAAAATAGATTTACCATCATCCTGCAGTCCCACTTTTTTTTTTTTTGAGACGTAGTTTCACTCATCACCCAGGCTGGAGTGCAATGGCGTGATCTCAGCTCACTGCAACCTCCACCTCATGGGTTCAAGTGATTCTTCTGCCTCAGCCTCCCAAGTAGCTGGGACCACAGGTTTGCATCACCATGCCCTACTAATTTTTGTATTTTTAGTAGATACGGGGTTTCATCACGTTGGCCAGGATGGTCTCGATCTCCTGACCTCGTGATCTGCCCACCTTGGCCTCCCAAAGTGCTGAGATTACAGGTGCAAGCGACCACGCCTCGCCCTCACTTCTGAGTATGTAGCCGAACGAATGTAAATCACTGTGTTGATGAGATGTCTGTACTCTCATGTTCACTGCAGGGTTATTCACATGCCAAGATATGGAAACAACTTAAGTGCCCATCAACAGATGAAAGGATTTAAAAATGTGGTCTGTGGACAGGATACAATACTATTCAGCCTGAAAGAAGAATGAAATTTTGTAGTTTGTGATAACATGGATGAGCCCAGAGGGCGTTATGCTATGTGAAGTAAACCAGGCACAGAAAGACGAATATTAGAATAGAAAATATTACATTTTATGTGGAATGTAAAAATTTGAACTCAGAAGTGGAAAGCAGAATGGTGGTTACCAGAGGCTGAGGAGGGTGGGAGTGGGTGGTGAAAAGTAAAAATATTGGTCAAGGGCACAAAGTCTCAGTGAGACGGGAGGAATAAGCTTTGGTGATCTATTGCGCAGCAAGGTAACTATAATTAATAGTCACCTTGTCTTTTCAAAGTTGCTGAAAGAGTAGATTCTAAATATTCTCACCAAAAAGAAATAAGTATGAGGTGATGGATATGTTAAGTGACATGATTTTCTTATTCCACGATGTATACACATATTGAAACCCCATAAATATATACAAATATTTTCAATCAAAATAAAATTTAAATTGTTCTATTATAAAGACACATGCACACGCATGTTCACTGCGGCACTATTTACAATAGCAAAGACTTGGAACCAACCCAAATGTCCATCAACGATAGACTGGATAAAGAAAATGTGGCACATATACACCATGGAATACTACACAGCCATAAAAAATGATGAGCTCATGTCCTTCGTAGGGACATGGATGAATCTGGAAACCATAATTCTCAGCAAACTGACACAAAAACAGAAAATCTAACACCGCATGTTCTCACCCATAGGCTGGTGTTGAACAATGAGAACACGTGGACACAGGGAGGGAAGCATCACACACTGAGGTCAGTTGCAGGGGGCTAGAGGAGGGACAGCGAGGGGTGGGGAGGGTGGGGAGGGACAACATGGGGAGAAATACCAGATATAGGTGATGGGGGGATGGAGGCAGCAAACCACCTTGCCATGTATGTACCTATGCAACAATCCTGCGTGATTTACACATGTACCCCAGAACCTAAAGTACAATAATATATATATAAGATATAATATATTATATATATATTATATATTTTATATATATATATAAAATATATAATTTATGTGTGTATATATATATATATATACACACACACAGTATCATTTTGAGACTCATTTATACTTATAGGGCTTTGCTGGGTATAGGAATCCTCTAATAGGCCAGAATTCGAGGAAGCAAGTCAGACATCTGTATTAGTTAGCTTTCTTATTTTGCAAACAACGGACACCAATTTTGGCTAAGTCAAACACAAAAGGATTTTATCAGGAGGATGTCCAATAGCCCAGGAGACCCAACAGGAAGTGTGGAGAAGCAGGCTTGGTAAAGGATGGAAAGTGGGAAGCCTTGGACTTCTAGGTGGACAGAACTGACAGTCTCATTAGCGTGCTGCTGCTGCAATGGAAAATTCCAGCAGGTTTCTCCATCTGAGGGTCAGAGTCCTGGTAACAAGGGTTGGATTGGCTTAGCTTAGGCCACATCCTACACCTTGGCCAGGGGGAGCAGGGGCACCCTGAGTGACAGTCTCACCAAGACTACATACAGAGAGGAGAAGTAGTTTTCAAAAAGGAAATCCAGAAAGAAGGGAGAGTGGATATGGGATGAACAAAAATCGTTGCTGTCTGTGACAGAAACTCATGACATGTCAGGGTAGCTGCCTGGCTTGTCATCTGTCATTTCATCATTCAGCTGGTAGGGCTTCCTGACACCTTTGGGGATTATTTAAATTGAAATGTAACACGCAAATATCATTCTTTCCTTCTTCTTGTGTCTGCATTTCTGAAGATTGTGCAGATAAGACCTCCTATTGTGTGGATCCCCTTTGATCTCAAACGTGATGCTGGTATAATTCAGGTTGACCAGTGTGTATTTACACAGGGGCATGGGCCACTGCATCGTAAAGGGGGGTGACTTTAGCATGGGAGTGAGGAATGATCCTATTCCCTCCCCGCCGATTCTTATAATCCTGGTCACTGGTCTAGCTCTCCTCCCACCACTGCTACCAAGTAGGATTATATGTGTGAAATGTCTCTGGACCAGCCAGCTTCTCACACCCACACCATGTTTCTCCCTCTAGCTAAAGAGGGAGAAGAATGCAGGATGGGGCAAATGGTTATCACCTACCTCTGTAAGTCTTTTCACTGGAAAATGTAGGATATAAGAAAGGACAGATTGTTTGAGGGAGAAAATTGCCTCTGTTCTAGGGTATTCTAGAAGGTGTAAATGATTCTTATAAAAGTAGTTTCTTTCCTGGCACTTGAACCTGTGTCAGTCTGGGTAGTTAGTAAAGCCTCAGGGTGTATTTCAACATCTAATGAGCAGATTAGACTAAATAGGAATGATTTTAAGGATTTGAAACCAAGCATAGAGCTTAAACCCATTGTAAAATGTTAAATAATGAGACCTGATCCTATTGCTTCTCTATTCCAAGAACTCAGCTTTCTACAAAGACTGCCTCACTCAGTCCTCATCGTGTGGCTGGTTGGGGTGTCAGTATTCTAGTGTTTTTATACTACAGATGCAGGGACAGAGATTCACAGGGGTAGGATAGTCTGCCCTGGGTCACAGAACAACAGAGTGGAATCAGAGTCACTGAGAAGTTACATAAGCACAGCCCACCAAGCTGAGAGCAGCGATTTGCCTGAGGGCCTGCAGAAGAATTTCTCCCTCCATGCATCCAAGCCATGACTGATTCATTTCCTTTAAAAACAAACAAATGTGTTTTTACATCAAGACTGCTAAGACTTCTCTAGGAAATCTTGGGTCTCTGTCTTAATCTTTTGTAGCACAGTTTTCTCACTCTCCAAGCAGAGGAGGTCACCGTGTTGTAAATTTGTAGGCATATATCCTGAAGGAGTGGTTGGAACATTTTGTTGTACCTTGCATGGACCTCGAGGTATTAGTACCTGGCCAGTATTAAGAGGTTTTCAGAGTTAGATTTACAGGTACAGTGTGATCAGTGAATATGCAACTTATATTTAAATTATAAATTCAGCCCATGCTTTACGTATATATCAGGCATTCTCCCCCACTGATACGGTCTGATTCGGTTTGGCTGTGTTCCCACCCAAATCTCATCTTGAATTGTAGATCTAATAATCCCCACCTGTCATGGGAGGGACCAGGTGGAGATAATTGAATCAGTTACCACCCCCTTGCTGCTGTTCTCGTGATAGTGAGGGAGTTCTCACGAGATTTGTTGGCTTTTTCCCTCTTTCGCTTGGCACTTCTCCTTGCTGCCGCCATGGAGGGAAGGATGTGTTTCTTCCCCTTCCACCACAATTGTAAGTTTCCTGAGGCCTCCCCAGCCACGCTGAACTAACTGTGAGTCAACTAAACTTCTTTCTTTTTTAAAGTACTCAGTATAGGGTATGTCTTTATTAGCAGCTAGTGAGAGTAAACTAATCCTTCCCCTAAAGCTGTTAAACAGCTACTATACCTGCTAGTCTCTATTTCTTAGAAATTTTGGTGAGAACATTCCATGAATCAGTGGGACTTGTTTATAAAAGATAAAAAGAAAAATCTCTTACATATCTGTAGTCTGAGGTGGGAAGGTTTACCCCTCTATCCTTTTATCTGGGTAAAATCTTCCTTGATGCGTTCTTACGAATGCTACCATGTTTACCCTGGAATGATTATTGATTGCCTAGCTACCCTTTGGAGCCATACTGAGCACAAGGTCCCTCTTCAGATATTTTAATACAATTATCTCGTCACCCTGCATCATCATTTTGCCAGCCTACTGAATATTTTTATACGTTCAACTGATTTGTATGCTTTGGGGCTTGCTGGTTGTTTATCACCCTGGCTGTTCCCTTCAGAGTGTGGTGAGCCATAATACACAAGTCTCCTCACCTGTGCGAGCTCTGATGCTGGGCTTGGAAACAAGGAGTGTTACTGGGATTGATTAGTGATGCCTTGCACGTGCATGGGAAGGGGAATTGGCTACACCTGTCCTGCCTCTTTGCTGCCTCTCTGGTTCTTCAGTTTTTCCAAACATGGTTATGTACGTGCAAATTAATCCTGATAGTTACTTGAAAATTTGAGAAAAGTGTCTATTAAAGATGAGCTTCGTAAATGTTGACAGCATTGCATTAGATTTGACTACAAATGCCTCTCTACATTTTTTAATGGCAGGGAATGATGCCAATAAATATGATGTGTTATTGTACATTGTCTAAATGTATTCACATTTAAAATGTAAGTAAAAAACAATGTGTAGCTAATTGTAATTTTTTCAAGAGATGACCTTAGGATGCCTGAAATTGTCAGGGACTGGTCTGGTTTCCCAGAAGAATCCTTTAAATCAAGGATTCTGTCATGGTGGGCAGTATATCCAGAGGTGGAGGAACTGAATCAAGGATAGTTTGAAAAACTGGATCATCTGATGGCCCTGTATTAAATAGGTTTATTTCTGCTTTTGATTGTATTTCCTGTCTGCATCTGAGGCTGTATCCACTGCAGAATAATAAAATTGAGGTAGTGGCAAATATTCGTATTTGCATTATTCTTTTTTTTTCTTTGAGACGGAATTTCACTCTTGTCACCCAGGCTGGCGTACAATGGTGGGATCTTGGCTTACTGCAACCTCCGCCTCCAGGGTTCAAGTGATTCTCCTGTTTCAGCCTCCCAAGTACCTGGGTTACAGGTGCCTGCCATTATACCTCACTAGTTTTTGTATTTTAGTGGAGACAGGTTTTCACCATGTTGGTCAGGTTGGTCTCAAACTCTTGACCTCAGGTGATCCACCCACCTCGGCCTTCCAAAGTGCTGGGATTATAGGTTTGAGCCACTGCACCTGGCCTGTATGTGAATTACTGTATCAAAACCCAGCTGTCTTCAGCCTACACAGTGGCAAGCACTTGTCATTATACCCTGAAGTCACAGACATTATCACACCTCTTAGGTGCAAACCGAGGCTTCACCATCAATTGTTTGAGGTCCTTTTACTTAGTAACCCAAATACTCAGTAATTGAGTATACTTAGGGATATGTTTTTCTTTGTGAACATATTAACCTGGAATAGAATGCTCTCATTCACAGCCATTTCTGTTTAACGTGGGAGACATTTCTGAATTTTTGCTTTTCTGTCTTTCCTATTCTGTGACTGTCACTGCTGTATTGGGATCACTTTTGTCCTGGCAGTGTCCGGTGATCTTCAGGTGGTCCACTGTAGGTAGATACCTTCCAGCGCTTTCTGCGCTAAGACTAAGATGGCACATACAATATTCTGTAGCTCCCTCTGGCCAAAGCGGAAGTGATCATCACTACCCCCTTTGTAGGATTCCTCCTATACAGCATCACCCGTCACTGGGTACTGCTTAGTTTTTAATCTCTATTTTTTCATTCTCTTTTGGATTGCCAAATATAACCACCACCACCGCCCACCCACCCCCACCACCACTGCCCCATGTGAGGAAAGCACTGTATAACTTTGTTGACAAATGTCTGCTTGGTAATGCTTAACGATGAAGAAGTAAAACAGGGAGAAGTCCCACATTAATTCTGGTTTCACACTAAAGACTACTAGAAGCCAACAGAGTTTTTGTGTTTGTTTTGTTTTGTTGAGACGGTGTCTCTGTCACCCAGGCTCATTGTAGCCTCGATTTCCCTGGGCTCAGTGATCCTCCCACTTCAGCCTCCCAAGTAGCTAGGACTACAGGCGTGCACTATGCATTTTTGTACTTTTTATAGAGACGGGGTTTTACTATGTTGCCCAGCTGGTCTTGAACTCCTAGGCTCCAGCAATCCACCTGCCTCAACCTCCCCTGATAGATTGTGAAGGGTAAGCTATTAATAACTCACTTGTAGCTGTGGAGCTGTTCAATAGAATTTGTAACTCGAGATTGCTATATAGTAATGAATAAGAAAAGTTTGGGGAAACAAAGTTCTACATTGTGCTCCACTGATCGTTTTCTTTGAAACCTTACTGCAGATGCTATTTCCCTATGGAGGCAAGGAGGAGGACAGTGAGTAGTCTCTGATGGGGGAAAGGAGTTTGATTGTCCCAGCCTGAAATATGGCAGGTTAGAGGGGTGGAGAGAGGCAGGTATCACAGGGTTAAGAAACAGTAGGCAGACAAACCTTGTCATTAGTTTAGTGAGCCCAGAAGTCAACAACTGAGTAGGGGCAAGAAACTGGCAGGGCAGCCATAGATTTCATATGGTTATTGGATTAATTCATTTTTGCTTTAATATTTTATCAAGTAGGCTGTAATTTATTGGGCTGAGTTGAGTTTTGTCCAGGGGATTGATTTGAAGTTTGGATTCATCCCAGGAAACAGCTTTCATCTCAAGTCATGCTCCAGCAAATCATGTTGATTTTTAAGCGGAGCAGCCTATTAAAAATAGGTCAGATTTCAACAGGACAGTGGAACGTTTGGTTTGGGGAAACTTTGAGTACATCAGTAACTATTATGAGATATTCTGCTGTGATCACATGGCCTTCCTGTCATCAGGAAAGGGAGAGAATGGAGGGGAGGACTCCTACATTCCAGTCAATTCACATAGCCTCTTAATGCCAAAAATTAGAAAGGGGGAGCATATCAGATGTGTACCGTTCAAATTCCATTAGTACTTCAGGTTACATAACAGCTCATCGTGTAATAGCTTTGGACTGTGTCCAGTGAGCATGTAGATATTGGCAACTTTGCGTGCTTAATAGACCCCATCAATCAGTCATGACACCTGGTCCTACACCCAGTTGCCATGTTTGTTTAAGCCGACTTTGGAGGTTGTATGAATAGTGTTAGCAACCTGCTCTCCCACCCTTGGTGATAAATGGCACCTTTAAAAATCCTTTGGCACATTCTTAGGATGTGAAGGAGTAAAACTGGATCCATTGACATCTTTGGTGGTTATCAGCCTCCTCCTGCGTATGTTCTCATGACATCTCCGGGGGGCGGGCGGGGGGGGGGGGGGGGGGGGGGGGG
>NW_022436995.1:12048818-12063076 GCF_009761245.1 Sapajus apella
GGGGGGGGGGGGGGGGGGGGGGGGGGGGGGGGGGGAGTGTGGAGGCGCCTGAGGAGTCCTTACTGCCCTGGCTTCTTGGGCCTCTGCAGCCTCTGCCTTTCTGAATCGGCTAGTGGAGTGTCCTGCCTCTTGGAAACTGGCAAGGGCTGCAGAGGGGCTGCCAAATGAAACTGTGACTCAGGACTGGACAAGTGAACTCGAGTTCACACAGAATGGAAAGGTGCACTTTTTCCCCTTAAAAAAAAATATTGCTACAACATGTTGGCATTGATTCATGCAGCCACTCTTTGTTCTGTGCAAACAATGGCCTTGGGGTAGCAGGAGGAGCAGTGGGCAAAGGACACAACCCCAGGGCAAAAGCCCCAGCTCTCTTGGACCACAGCTACAGATCTAGAAAATTAAGAAATAACTTCCTCTTGGCCAGATGTGGTGGCTCATGCCTGTAATCCCAGCACTTTGGGAGTCCAAGGCAGGTGGATTACAAGGTCAGGAGTTTGAGACTGGCCTAGCCAACATGGTGAAAACCCATCTCTACTTAAAAAAAAAAATACAAAAATTAGTTGGGCGTGGTGGTGCACGCCTTTAATCCCAGCTACTCGGGAGGCTGAGGCAAGAGAATCGCTTGAACCCAGAGGTTGCATTGAGCCAAGATTGCCACTGTACTCCAGTCTGAGTGACAGAGTGAGACTCCATCTCAAAATAAAAAAAAAAAAAAAAAAATTGTGAGGTTCCAGCAAGAGCTGTGTATAAAGCACTTGTATCAGTGTGGGAAGGTCCACTACTGGTGACAGAGTGCCTGCTGTGTGCCTATCATCCCGCAGGCAGAGCTTCCAGGAGCAAGTGGGACTGCGCGTGTGCAGATGTAGGGAAAGGGTGGGTATTCCAGGCAGAGGGAACCACACAAGCAAAGGTGCTTGGGCAGAAAATACAGGTGTTAGGAAGCATCAGCGAGTGTCCTTCCGCTGGAGCAAAGAACTTACAAAGGGGAACAGTGTAGGATGAGGTTGGCCTCGAAGTTTGGGGCCAGATTATAGAGGGCCTCAACTAGGAGGCTAAGGAAACTGGACTGCCTTTTATAGGCAGTGAGGAGCTATTGGGGTTTGTAAGCAGGAGAGTAATACGATCAGAGCTGAGCTTTAGGAAAATGAATCTGGCAGCAAAATCCTGCAAAACCTCTTTGGAACAAAAGGGGTAATAAATAAATAACTTGAAAATTTGGCAGTCATCTTTTCAGATACGTTCTGAAATGTGTAAGCTATCATATGTATTTTGAAATGATAACGTCTTTTTCTGTTCCTGCACAGCAGCCAAATTTCGTGTTCATTCTCTCTATTCTCTTTTCTTTCTTTTCCACATTCCCTCCCTCCCTCTCTCATTTTTCCTGTGTTTCTGTTTCTTTCATTGTTTCTCTTGGTTTCTGTGTCCCTTCCTTTCTCACTCACCCTGTCCCTCCCTCCCTCACTCTTTGTCCTATTCTGTCTGTCATGGTTAGTGGTATTTTGGGGACGTGTCCAAACCCAGCCAGAGATTGAGAATTCCGGAAGAGTCCTTCAGAAAGGTCCATCTGCTGGCTTTTGTGCCCAGTGTACCAGCTGTGAGTGGGCTGCATTACTGAAAGCAGTGAAATCACCCAAGTTTGATCTTCAACAACCCTTATCATACAAAGTATCCGTATTTTGAATTTGTAGGCAAATCGTTGTAATTCATGCAGGCAATGTTTCCGCAATTGAACTTTCTGGACTCATCCCCAAAAGGTTCAGTCAACTTCTGTAACTCATGAGTTAGCAAGAACAACGAAATTTCTGTGGATTGTACAGATATGCCTCATATCCCTGCCCAGGCAAACTTAATAAATGTGTTCAGACCTTAGTGTTTATGGATTTAACTTGCAGGTTTGTGATTCTTTGTGGGGTCTCCTCTGGGTCTGTGGCACAGAGTTAGGCTGAGGTATGGATCTGAGAAGTCTACTTTGCAAGATACATGTTATGGAAAAGGGTCATTTATCCTTATTCTGTGCATTTGTGCATTTGTAACAATGCTTGTTAATTAAAACATTGTGTTGTGTCTGTGAAAAATGGCCATCAGGGAAGAGAGTCACATTTAGTGAAATCTGAAAGTAGGGCTTGCTTGTAGTGTGTAGTGTGAGGCTATGCACAGGAAAACACATATGACTATGGAAATGGGATTCAAGGGAAAGCTGGGAGCCTCTATAAACATTCTTATATTTGTGGATCTGGGAATTCGAGAAGGCTTTGGATGTATGCCTCAGGAATGTCAGGAGTCTGCTGTATATCCAAATTTACAAAACAGATAAATTATTGAATGACTATTCAGGTTGCAAAAAGATTCTTCATTTTGTTAAATATTTACTGCACGTTTACCCTAGAGAAGTTTCTTTAGTAAATACAGTACTTGATTTACAGAAATTCAGTACGTTCGACTGTTTCTGGATGTACGTATTGTGTTAAGTGGGATCCTTTCTCCATAGCATGAGGAAATCTTAAGATCATCTTTTCTCCATTTGATAAATCAGTTTGTATATATGAAAGGCACCTGTTCAGTAATTATAGATTTGGTTGTTTACCTTGAGGAATTTTGTATTCTGGATGACTAATTTTCAAAACTATTTGGTAAAAAGGGTTCCTATTTGTCATGTTCAGTCATCACCATATTCACTGTGATTTGGTTTTGGCTCACGCAGAGTAACCATTAAAACCCTGACGGGGATGTTCACCTGCTCTGGGACCAAAGGCCTCAGATTCCCCATCAGGAAAAGGAGGATAACTGTAGTATCCCCCTCAAAGGTTTGGGGGAAGATGAAATGAAATAGTTCCTATACCTGACACGTGGTAAGGGCTTATTACATGTTAGCTATTATTACTATTTGCTGTTATTTTTCTAGTCCAAAGATGAGGTCAGCTAACTTATGCTGAGCAATATTTTATTTCAAAAGGAGTGTTTTTTATTCAACTCTTCACATTTTGATTTTGTTCTCCACATGGTCTATTGCGCATTTTCCCAAATGAGGAATGTGTGGCATCTCACTTAAACGATGGCATCCAGCAATCACAGGAAATGCTGCCTTATTTGGTGCTTGGATTAAAAGTGTTTTAAAAGTTCACTGATAAACCGGGTGTGGTGGTTCATGCCTGTAATCCCAGCACTTCGGGAGGCTGAGGCGGGTGGAACACAAGGTCAGGAGTTCAAGACCAGCCTGGCCAACACAGTAAAACCCTGTCTCTGCTAAAAATACAAAAAAAAAAAAAAAAAAAAAAAAAAAAAAGCCGGGTGCGGTAGCAGGTGCCTGTAATCCCAGCTACTCGGGAAGCTGAGGCAGGAGAATCACTTGAACCAGGAAGGTGGAGGTTACAGTGAGCCGAGATCGCACCACTGCACTCCAGCCTGGGTGACAGTGGGAGACTCCGTCTCAAAAAAAAAATTCACCGATTTATGTCAACTGTACCATAACCTGGTATAGTTGTAAGAAATAAAATTTAAAGAGGGAAGAAAGATAAAGAAGAAAGACAAGGAGATGTGTGTATGTCTGAGGTTGATCCTGTAGGTGTCACGGTCCTGTTGCTAGGAGTAGCCACCTGTCCAGCACTGCCTTGCTTCTGACATATCCCTAGCTAAGCTCTGCTCCTTGACTTTGACGGTCCACATAGGCTGACACCCACAATTAACCCACACTTACTTTCCCACCATTCCACTTTACACTCAACCAAGCGCATCACCACGAACTTGCTCATGTAGTGACTCCGGCTAGGATTTCTGCCAGTGCTGTTCATTTACCCAGGTTCTATCTAATCTTCAGGGCACAACTCAAAGCTTGTCAGATCTACGAAGACAACCCCAACTATCTGACTCCTCACTGATTTCTTCCTTATTCAACTTGCGTATCCTTTTCAGCCTGGACCCTATAATAGAGTACCAATGGTAGTCACAGTAATACTTACAAATATGCACATAAAGTTCTCTAGCCCCCAGAACATTTTCATGTATATTATTTCTTTGACCTTTATTACAGCCCAGTGAGGTGGGCAGGTCAGATCTTTTTAATTGTATTGTACACAGTTACTTGGTCAAGCTCATATGGTCAGTAGACTAAGAACTTAAACACACGAAGTCTACCAGCCCTATTGCTCACATGTGGTTTTATATCACTTGTTGTTTCTTGAATGTTAATATCATCTCTTAAGTTGTCTAATGTTCTTGATGTTGAGAGAGATGTCTTTTACTTTAGAACCTGTTAATGGCATTTTTCCTTGAACCCAGCTCATTAAAGACTTTGTACCTAATAGCAGTAATGTTTATGGCATATTTTCTCTCTGGCAGTCAGCGTGCTGGGTTCCTTTGTAGGAAGCCTCTCGCACAGCCCTCAGAACACTTCTGTAAGACAAAGGACACTATTAGGTTTAGGTTTAGGTTAAGGGAGGTTTAGCAACTTGCTAAGATCAAGTAGATCCAATAGCTAGTAAGTGGCTTTAACTCATCACAAAGATTGGTCATCATGGGAATTTTTTTGCCCTGTTTTTAAAATTCATATTTCTACATAGCTTACAAGTGGAAGGCTGTGTTGACAGTGGGCTGTATTGCTGAGTTGGGGGACAAGCTCTCTGTTGAGAGCTCAATGCCTGGGGTGGTAAATGGAGACTCTCTGGGGCCGGGGCAAGAGCTAGCCCTTTGTCCTGTTGGGATCTTTTACTTTAGAAAAGAGCAGCCCATGTATCTCTTTCCAGAATTTCACATTTTAGTTGGATTAAATGATGTCAGTGCCCTCATATTCTACTTAAGAGGTACAGTGCTTCTGATGCATTTTCTCTTAAGTGCTCTTAGCGCCAGACTCAAATGAATGAGAACCTTGGAAACGTGGCTCCAAGTAGTACAAAAAATGGCTAGAGATGCCTACACATTCTTATGAATGCATATGGAGTTTTCATTGCACACAATAATGTATGCCTGTTTGTCTTAATAGAAAAATGCTTTTTATATTCCTTGCTTTTGAGGAAAAAAGTGAGAGATGATTTTTGGATATTTTAATTGGGTTGATGAAAAGAGTACTAACACTGCATTATGATAGGCTCTGGGTCCAGGCAGCCCCTCTCTCAGGTGATGGTATATTTTGAGAACAGAAACTTGTGTGAGTGTTGGGGCATTCCACGAGGGGAGATGCTCAGCACATTGCCAAAGAAGTGGTTCCACGCTACATTTTCAGGCATAGGGATTATATATAGGAATTTCAGTAGGTATTTCTTCATACTGAGAAGCCAAGTTACTTCTATAGTATCCTAGACCCAAAGTGGTTCTGATTTTAGTAACAACTGTTGCTCTTTATTTTGACCTATGTAAATAATTATCTTCACATGTAAATAACATAACTCAAAGACTTACGGTACTCTGTATCTGAGCTCTTCATGAAAACCTCAAACTTTTTCATTCCAGTAGAATTTGCAATAGCTCTTCTTTGCAATGCTGGGTTTCAGCTATGAAAGAAAAAAATTTCCTAATTAAGTCAATCATGAATAACAAAGTAATTCATTGTATCCAGGTCTTTACTTTTGTGTTTTGAGAACATTTGTTTCCCTATTAAGAAAAACAATTCAACAGAAAGTTTGAGAATACTAGTCATGACCTACCCAGTCCTTCCTGTACCCACACTTAGTATTCAAATAGATAAGGACGCAAGCTTTCCTAGGAGGCACTTTTTATTGCAATGTTTCTATGAACTAATATTCAGCCACTGTCTGCATTGATTTGTTTCTTTGTTTAAGTGTGGTGTTCTCTCCTGAAGCTGTTGGTACCGTCACCAGCCTCCGTCCTGGCTGCTATTCTCAATTTTAACCATCAGCTCTACATCTTCAGAGATGTAAGCATCATTCTTGCTGTGAATGGAATGGAATAATGATACTTTATTAAACATTGCTCCATCAAATAATTTACAGCTAAGCATTTTGCACACTAGCAAGCCTTCACAAATAAACAGAAAAAACAAAGATCATTAAATGGACTCATCATTAATATAAAACCTCCCAGCCAACTGGTGTCTGTTGAGTGGTTTAAAATGTATTGTTTAGTGGTATTGATTTTTGTCTTGGCTGTCTTTTTTTGCTCCAAAGCAGGATAACTCATGTCTACATGACAGGGCTTCACCAAATGTTCTTGTGGATTGAGCTTCACCTCCTAAAGTGTTTCCGAAACTAACTCCAACTAAAGTTTCAAGTAACTAAGTCCTTCACTAATTGTTTTCCAATGAACTGTCCCAAACCTCAACTTTTCTTATATTAAAAAACATTATAGTGATTTTTCTTTAAAATGTGCATAGTTTCTTTGTTAATATCATTGCAACAATTTTTTTTTCATACAAGTAATACTTAGCTTTTCTTCTACCAATTTTTTAAAAGTGAGGTTTGGGCACATTTATTTTTATTTGTTTTTGAGACAGAGTGTTGCTCTGTCACCCAGGGTGGAGTGCAGTGGTGTGATCTCAGGTCACTGCAACCTTCACCTCCTGGGTTCAAGCAGTTCTCCTGCCTCAGCCTCCAAAGTAGCTGAAATTACAGGCACACATCACTATGCCTGGCTAATGGTTTTGTATTTTTAGTAGAGACGGGGTTTCACCCATGTTGGTCAGTCTGGTTTCCCCTGACCTCAAGTGATCACCCACCTCGACCTCCCAAATTGCTGGGATTACAGGCATGAGCCACCGCGCGGCCAGGTGCATTTATATTCCACAGTGGTAAACACTTTCTTTGACGTATTTGTTTTACGCATCTTTGATTGTGGCCAGTTTACTCTAAGTGGTTTGGGATCATGCTATTACTGATTACGTTATTACTTGACACCAATTTTAACTTTTAAGCTCAGGGATACATGTGCAGGATGTGCAGGTTCGTTACATAGGTAAACGTGTGTCATGGGGTTTGCTGTACAGATTATTTCATCACCCAGGTATTCTAGTGTCCATTAGTTATTTTTCCTGATTCTCTCCCTCCTCCCACCCTCTGCCCTCTGATAGGCCCCCATGTGTGGTGTTCCCCTCTATGTGTCCATGTGTTCCTATTTAGCTCCCACTTATAAGTGAGAACATGCGGTATTTTATTTGGTTGTGTGTTCCTGTGTTAGTTTGCTAAAAATAATGGCCTGCAACTCTATCCATGTCCCTGCAAAGGACATGATCCTGTTTTTTTATGGCTGCATAGTATTCCGTGGTGTGTATGTACCACATTTTCTTTATCCAGTCTATCATTGATGGCCATTTGGGTTCCATGCCTTTGCTATTGTGCATAGTGCTGTGATGAACATATGTGTGCGTGTGTCTTTTTTTTTTGAGACGGAGTCTCACTCATGTTACCCAGGCTGCAGTGCAATGGCGCGATCTCGGCTCACCGCAACCTCCGTCTCCTGGGTTCAGGCAATTGTCCTGCCTCAGCCTCCTGAGTAGCTGGGATTACAGGCACGTGCCACCATGCCTAGCTAATTTTTTGTATTTTTAGTAGAGACGGGATTTCACCATGTTGACCAGGATGGTCTCGATCTCTTGACCTCGTGATCCACCCGCCTCGGCCTCCCAAAGTGCTGGGATTACGGGCTTGAGCCACCGCGCCCGGCCCGTGCGTGTGTCTTTATGGCAGAATGATTTATATTCCTATGAGTAATGGGATTGCTGGACTGAATGGTATTTCTGACTTTGGGTCTTTGAGGAATCACCACATTGTCTTCCACTTATGGTTGAAGTAATTTACATTCCCCCAACAGTATATAAGGATTCCTTTTTCTCCACAACCTTGCCAACATCTGTTATTTTTTGATTTTTGATAATAGCCATTCTGACTGGTGTGAGATGGTATCTCATTGTGGCTTTGATTTGCATTTCTCTAATGATGAGTGATGCTGAGCTTTTAAAAATATACTTGTTGTCAATTTTATAGTAGGGAAATTTCACCATAACTTTTGCTGATGTGGGTTTATTTTGAATTTTACCTATTATCTTTCACATTTTTGGTCATGTACACTTCAAATTTTAAGTCTTTAACAATCACCATTCCTATGAGTAAACATATTCCTGTTCAAGAAGTATGATATTTGAGTCAAAGTCTTAAAATTAATACTAAAAAAGTGTGACTTCCTGGAAAACATACCCATCAAAATGAAATACTTAGAAAGTAAAAGTACAGGAGTAGCCTTTTGGGTGGTTTAATATGGCACTTGTCTTTATAGAAGGAAATGGGAGAAAGTTCATTTTTGTCATTTCATCATGCTGTGTTAATATTTGATATTTAGAAAATAGTACTAGTGTCCAAGAAAAACTGAAAATAATCTGCTTATTATCCCACAGTGTTTTCATATAAAGCTACAGATCTAAACTTTTACCCATTGCTATATCTGTAATAAGCATTATGGAATAATACTAATATTCTTCCATTCTTCTTTGATATGCATGAGAATATTTTTAAATTTAGATGTTTTATATCCAAAACAGTTCCAGACGCTACCCGCAAAAATAATCAGGCTTCACGGGGTGAAGAGAAAGAGGGATATGTGCCTGGGAAAAACCCTTTGCTAGAAGGCTTAAAATCAGATATAAATTTTAAAAATAGCCTTTTGTGAGGCAAATGTAACTTGTTGAAAGTCATCTTGCACAATTTTGAAACTAGGGTGAGCCCCCCCCACCACCACCCAGGAGTCCAGGACCACTCTGGTCAGATGCCAGGAGGATGAACTTGCATATTTCAGATGCTTCATATTTTGCTTTTGATGTTCTGAGCTGGTAGAGTTGGGTGTAGCTCTTCTTGGATTGATAAACCATGTTCCCAGATGTTGAATTCAAGAACGAATTTTTAACTCTTCTATGTTTAAAATGATACCTATGGCTGAGGGCTAACATACTCAGATCAATTTGGGAAAATTTTTTAAGAAATTGGCTTCATACAATAGGCACAACTTGCCCTGCAAATAGGCCACCGACAAAGTGCACTAGGTAATATGTTATACTGCAGATGTTCTAGTTTGCACCTGATGAGACATGGAAAATGTTTAGAAAAAAATGACTCATACAGTCCCACACAACTGTGTGCTTGGTATTTACTAAATTTGATTCTGCCTTTAGATGATAAAAAGGAATCAGTCCACAGTAAGCACTTAATGTGAAAGGAGATAAAGGCGAACTGGTAACTTTCTTACCCTGTCATTTGACCTCTTTTTGAAAGAAAGTATCCCGACAGCAATGAGGAAACATCAGCTTGGAATTCATACCTATTTGATTTGGCAAATGTGAATAACCATTCTTTCGGATGATCCAGGAAGTGAAAGCATGGGCCAGTGACTGAAAAACCACCTTAGAGAGTATCTGATTAACTCTCTCATTGTACAGATGGGGAAACTGAGGCCCAGAGGTATCTAATGACCCTCTAGGAACAAGTGAGCGTGGGGGCTAAAAGTCAAAATAAATACTGACTTCTCTTACCATTCCATCTCCTGCTGGTCACATCCAGCTGGAGACCAGAGGACAAGGTCTCCTTTCTGGAACGTAGAACAGGGCAAATAATGGCACAGAATAGATCCGGGAAGGCAGAGAATAATCAGTACAGTGATTACATCCAGAATAAAAAGATCCTTTAGGAATGCAGTTATTCTGTTTATTCAGTAAATTTCCATATCTTACTAATCACAGCAGCATCCATGTACATTTAAAATAGTTCCTGTATGCATGTGTGATACTTGTTTACATAACAAGTGTGCTGACATAAGGTGCAGTGTGTGGGTTCTGCCTTCTTTTCCAGCAATACCATGACCTTCCAGGGATCCATGATCTTCTGCATGGGGGATTTCTGCATAATAAAACACTCAGTGGACAAATCTCCACTGGAAGAGATCTCTATTAGTACTGCTTTTTGAAAATAAAATCAACCCTTATCTTCTAGGAAGATAGCTAAATGTTGCCAGAAGTTGGAATGAGAATTAGTTATGAGCTAGACACTGTATGAGCCATCTTTCATGTGCTGCCCCAGATCCTCTTGGCTGTAATCTACTGAAGGGTCTTGGGTCAGTCCCTGCCACAGCTGTCCTCATGTGAACAAACACCACAGCTCCTAGCCTCTTGTCTGCCACCCTGGGGATCGCTGTTGACTCTAAGGGACAAGACTCCCAGGGTCCCATGGATGCTCAGGCATGTGCAACCAAGAGGGTGGGGAGGTAGCACCACTGGGGTGAACGTGTCACTGGTGGGAGATGGGAATTAGTGAAATTCTTTTGCCATCCCCCTCTGGATGGACTGCCCTGATGCTGCCTTTATGATGGTCGCTTGTGATCCCAGGGTCAGTTGCACTGGACGCCAAGCAGAGGTCAGCTTGCGAACATGCCTCATCCTGTTTTCTCTCCCTCCTTCCCTGCCACACTTTCCATGGCCCTCCCCAATGAATAAAGGAGTAGCTCTGCTTCAGGGAACCCAGTGTGAAATAGATACCAGGGCCTGCCTTTTGGGGGTTCTCCTTCGAAGTCCGGTTTTCAAAGGAACTGATTGGGCAATTGCAAAATGAGTATGAGGACATTAAGTTGACCAATCTGTAATCCAATTATTATAATTGTCTGAATACCTCTTTGGCTCAAAAAATGAACGCCAGTCTGTTTTAAGAACAAAGAATCATAGTGTGTAGAGCCCTAACCTTCTTTCCTAGCATCACCTGATGCCTTCTCAACCCTCATCTGAGGCTCACTCCTTTCCTTTATGACATGCCAGTAACAAGGGAAGAACAGGAAAAGTCGAAATAAATACCCTGACTTTTCTTGCCATTTCATCTTCTGCTTGCCGCTAGCTTCCTCCAGACAAGGGAGAAGTAACTAGGATTCACTCTTCCATTTTCCTAGCTGGCTGATCCCTCCCTGACAAAGAATCCAGAATGAGGTGATGGTGCCAGGGCAGGGGGGCAGTATCCACATGTGCTGATACCTCCTCACCCATCCTTCCCCAGAGCAGGTACACATTGCCCCCAAAGAACATTTCCCAGTTCTTTATTTCCCATGGTAGATGGAATCAGGAGAAGTGTATTGGAAGCTTTGCTTGGGATCCAGCTGCCTTAGTCCCCCCTGCTGCGTCTTGTTACTACATAGTGCTGGTGACCATGGGTGACAGCGTGTGAGACATGTCTATAGCCTTAGGCCTGGTGCTGGCACAGGATGTCCTCTGTTCCTGGCTAAGTAGCTTCCAAGCTGGCTCCCCTGGAGGTTCTGCAGGATGCCTAATGTCCTTTAGGTATGTTTTCCTCTGAAACCAGCTAGGGAGGGTTCTATTTGCAACAGGCCAAGAGAGTACTTTTAAACCCCTTGAAACTTTATGCTAAGTCCTAAGCTTTCATTTGAATGTCATTTAGAGTTTTTTTTCCCTGTTTGTCCTATTAGTGTCTCTTTGGGATCTCCACATCTATCAACGGATTGCTTGCATTGCTTTTAAAAACTATTGTTTACAGTGACGTTTAGCACTTGCAAAAGTTATTTGCTGCCAAGAGAAAACTAAATGCATAGTAATTAAAGGTATTTCGGGCTTTGATTACTAAGAAGTGCAGAGATACATCATTCACTAGTGCTTAATTTAAAAAGTATTTTGGTCATAATACATAAATTAGTTACCTTTGTAGTTTGCTTATAACCCACAAGACATTCAACTGCATAAAAACTGCTGGCTACAAATAAGTAAACGTGTCATCGTGTGCTAAAGGTGGCTAATAGGTTTCTCTCTACTGCCAACTATAATCAACTTATTTTTAACATGTATAGTCACATTGTAATTGATGTCTGGAAACCTGGTTTGCTTTCTTTTTTCCTTTTTTTAAGTCAGCTTTTATTTATGGACATATGCATATAATTTAAAAATCAAATAGCCCAAAAAGGCTTATAATGAAAAACAGTATTCCCCCAAATTCCATCCCACTCCCCAGAGGCAAGTGTCATCAGCTTCTTAAACTATTTCTTCTGGCATTTACCTTCATTTTTCTAGACAGTATGAATGATCCAGTTTGGATATTCCTTCTTGACTTCTTGTAAAGTAACTGGATTGAGCCCGCTACATCAGCCACTGCCCCAGCCTCACTTCCCTGCCCTAATCACCCCCATGTAGTTACAACTGAACTTTTAAATAGTCATTGTCTACATTATTATGACTATGAAAAAATAGTTCACCACAGTTCTTTCATATATTATCACATGTATCACTTTCTAAACATTTCTATGTATCTGTATTAGGGTTCTCCAAAGAAATAAAACCAGTGGTATGCATATATAGAAATAGGTTCATTAGGTCAGGTGAGGTGGCTCACTCCTGTAATTCCAGCACTTTGGGAGGCCGAGGTGGGTGGATCCTGAGGTCAGGAGTTCCAGACCAACCTGGCCAGCATGGCGAAACCCCATCTCTACTGAAAATAGAAAAATTAGCTGGCATGGTGGTGCATGCCTGTAATCCCAGCTACTCAGGAGGCTGAGGTAGGAGAATCACTTGAACCTGGCAGGTGGAGGTTGCAGTGAACCAAGATCGTGCCACTACACTCCAGCCTGGGCAGCAAGAGCGAGACTCCATCTCAATAAATAGATAGATAGATACATACATGCATACATGCATACATTCATTCATTATAAGGAACAGGCTCACATAGTTAGGGAGGCTGAGAAGTCCAAGGTCTGCATTTGGCAAGTTGGAGACCCAGAAGAGTCAACGGTATAGTTCCTTTCTGAATGCCTGAAGTCTTGAGACCAAGGAAGAGCCTATAATTCAGTTCAGGTCTGAAGGCAGGAAGAGAGATATTCCAACTCAAGCAATCAGGCAGGAGTTCTCTCTTACTTGAGGGAGGTCAGCCTTTTTGTTCTATTCTGGCCTTCAACTGATTGGATGATGCCCACCGACCTTGAGGAGGGCCATCTGCTTTACTCAGTCTACTGATTCCAGAGTTAATCTCATCCAGAAACACCCTCAAAGACATATATATTATTACCAGAATAATGCTTGACCAGATACCTGGGCATCCTATGACCCAGTGAAGTTGACAGATAAAATTAATCATTGCAGTATCTTTCTGACAACTGTCCATTTTTCGGAGTGCTCAAACACATAAAGTAACCTACCATTTGCATTTTGCTTTTTCTCGGAGGCCTCCTACCCTTAGTCTTCCACCCTCCTGCTCCGATCTGGACTGGTTGTGTTCTAGGCTGGGAGCATAGCTAGCATCCTTTATTGTGGTGGCCCCCATCTACCGCATCCTTCTGCTTTCTTGGTTACTGGAAACACATCCTCTAATAGCTTCCTAAGGAAGGGTGCAAGGGAAGTATTTTTGTAGATTTTATATATCTAAAATGTGTTGATTGCACCCAAGACTTAAACCAGTTTTGGAAATCAGTGTTGGAAATCATTTGTGTCTTAGAATTCTGAAGGTATTCCACCATTGTCTTCCAGCATTCTGCTTGTGATAAGACCAATGCCATTCTGATTCATCCGTTTTGTGTGTGGTTGAATTTTGCCTCTGGATGTTTTTGAGGTCTTCTATTGATTTCTGGTATTCCCATACTTCATGTTGAGGTACCTTGAGGGCCTTTGACCGTGGTCTCCATCCATGGTCTCCTATGCATCCCTTTTGAGGAACCCTTTCAAGCTAGAAATTAATGCTTGTGTAGTTTCTTTCAACATTTGATACTTTCCTTCTTTGTACATTCTCTGTTCTTTATTTCTGGAACGCCGTTTTGGATAACATCTCAAATTTCCTTGTCTTTCCTATTTTCTGTTTTTATTTTTGCTTCTCCTTTCTGGGGAATTTGCTTTGACTATCTTCTAAATTCTCTGGTGAGTGCTTTAATTTTTATGGCCCTGTAATTTCCGAGACCTTTCTGGTTTCTGGTTATTCCTTTCACGTCGCATTCTGTTCTTGTTTCATGGATGCACTATCTTAACATACTTCAATTAACATTCTTTAAGAACATAACAGGAGTTTTGAGGTTCTTTTTTGCCCCCTGCCTATCTACCCACCTCCAAGTTCTTTTCTTGTTTGTGTTAATTCTGCCTGTCTTGTCAGGCTTTCCCTCAATGGCTGTCAGCTTTTAGCACATATCCGTATTGGACAGGCTGAAAGTTCTATGTGCATGTCCTGCAGATACCCCCTGCTGTGCAGCTCAGCATACAAAGGTGGAGTAGTTGGTTGATGAGCTTTTCTTTCTTTCTTTATCTCTTTCTTTCTTTTCTTTTCTTTTCTTTTCTTTTCTTTTCTTTTCTTTTCTTTTCTTTT
>NW_022436995.1:12063176-12093455 GCF_009761245.1 Sapajus apella
GTACAATCTGGGCTTGCTGCAATCTCCACCTCCCAGGTTTGAGATATTCTTCTGCCTCCGCCTTTCAAGTAGCTGGGACTACAGGTACCCACCACCATGCCCGGCTAATTTTTGTATTTTTGGTAGAGACAGGGTCTCACCATGTTGGCCAGCATGGTCTCGATCGCTTGACCTCATGATCCACCCACCTTGGCCTCCCAAAGTGCTGGGATTACAGGCATGAACCACCATGCCCACCTGATGAGCTTTTCTTTAGGAGAACAGATTTTGAGCTCTTTGTTTTGTTTTGTTTGTTGGAACCCCACATACAAATGTCATTATTTAGATGCTTTTCCTCTGAGGTTTTCTCCAGAGAAGAATCCTTGAATCTCCTGCCTATGGAGGTGGACGTGTGGTGGGTTCTGGGTGCCCCTAGCCCTGAGCTCTGTTCTCTGAGGTGCCTGGTTCCTGATTCTGCAGCCCCTTCTCAGTTTCTCTGAAGAGTAAACCTCTCCTCGGCTTGGAGAGGGGTGTGGCGGTTCCATGGTAGCCTGGCTGCATAACATGAGCTTAGTAGCTCAGTTTTCCATCATAACTGGAGCCTCATCTTTCATGTTTCCTGTGCCTCTGAGGGCTGGGCTGCTGGGGTGTCTGTCAGTCCAGATGGCTTTGTTCTCAACCGTTTGCTCCACAGTGGATACGAATGTTAGCAACTTACACTCAATTACAACGCTTTCCTCTACTTTTCTCCAAGTTTGCTGAAATCTTTATTTGTACATATCTCCTTTCTTTTTTCTTTGTCCTCCTAGATTAAGACATCTTAAAATTCCCTAACAGTAGGCAATTTAGTAGGGTTTTGGAAGGGAGAGGAGGTAAGGCAGTCTGTCTTCCATGTTTAATTGGAAATGGAAAATCCAGGCTTTCTCTTCAGGCCTGGGAGGTGCACATGAAACAGTCCCTGCTAGTGGCTGCCTGGGGGGTCCCTGGAGGGTGTGAGGCCACCGTGAATCCTGGGGCAGGGCACTTGCAGTACATGTGCAATGTATTTGCCAGTATTGTTTTAGATGTTTGTTCTCCTAGCCTTTGCGTTTCTTTGTATTTTCCTGCGTTAGTCCATTTCCCTTCTAGCTCCTTCTGTTCTGATTTATCCTCTGCTGCTGTTTGGGGCTTCCTTTTTAGCAAGTCTGGAACACCTCTCTGAACCAAAGGCTCTCAAATTCATCTTTCTGCCAGCCTAAGCCTGTGCTGCTGTCATGAGTGCCGAGCTTCTGTTTCGTTTGTCGTCTTATCGGTCCTGAGTGCCCTTTTACAGAGAGTGCCTGTTTTGCACTGTCCAGCTCAGTTACCAGGAGTCACTGTGACTGACACCCACAGGTCCCTCAGAAGTCAGATTTCTCTTGGAGCTGATAAAGCAAATAAAATGTGACCTAAGCAGGCTGAGCTGGACAAGTTCCTTCTCACCTTCGCCCTCTGCCACATTGACATTCTTATCTGATGGCACAGGCTGGGAGTTCAGGATCCACTTAGATGAGTTCCCTTCAGGGAATACCAGTGTTTACATTTTTCCTTTTAAGGAAGTATCTTGGCCAGAATATTCCCCATGTGGACACAGGCTGCACATCTCTGTAAGTGTCAAAGCTGCCATGATCACTTCGGTAACTCACTCTTACTCCACAATGTCTGCATTCACTGCAGGGCTCCATGATTAGTCTGTAATGTAAATGCCTGGCCCAAGACGTATGGCCCGAGTTTATCCAAGGCCCAAACAATTACCAAACATTCCTCTTAGATAGAAGACAGATTTCTTTCCCTTGGCAAAGATCTTCTACTGAGATATGTTACAGGATGTTTTACATTCTCTTGGTCTTATAATAACACCACGCCCAATCCAGTATTTGATGCGTCGGTGGCCATTCGGAAGGTTGTTATTTTTAAAATACATGTTGTTCTCAGCCTGCAGCTCTCATAGCTGAAAAGAAAATACAATCTTGTTTCCACCTTTCCAGAGTTTTATGGCACCTGGGAATCGGGATCAAGCTGGGACTGGGCCCAGAATCAGTGTGGGTGAGTGGTGCCTGCATCGGGGAATTTGAGTGCCCCACAGGCTGGAAGGGATGCTCTGGTTGTAACCTTAAGATAAACAGATTGGGCTGGACATCTGTGGTTTCAGATTAGGCAGGAAGGAAGTCATCTCCTACCTGGATGACTCAGTATCTCCCTCACTGCTCCTGCAGTGATCCTGGGAGGGTGATATGATTGGCTTTGTTTACAGATGGATGAGCCAAATGAGTCCCTGGGAAGAGAAGTGACGGTCATGAGGAGCTCTCAGGGCCAGGTTGGAACCCAGGCCTTCTGACTCCAAGCTTGTCCTTTCACTGTTCTACAGCTGCTTCCTGAGCCCCTTTCCTGGATCACTCAAGCAAAACAAACCCACTTCCTGCTAGTTAAGGGGGAAAAGGGTTTAATGGGGACTGACTCATTGAGGTTGGCGGTCCCCTTTGGTTAATTTCATCAGGTCATCCCCCAGCATTCCATTTCCTTGTGTGGAGACACAGATCAGAGGCAATCTGGCTCTGTATAAACTCACTTTGTGACTCTGGGTGAATCATTGCCCGCTCTGGGTTTCAGGTTCCTCACTGCACGATAAGTCTATTGGAATTCAGTGGTTCTTAGATCTGCTGGAACATCAGAATCACCTGGGGACCTGTTCTTTAAAAAAACCCAACTCTGTTGAGTCACATTTTATGTATAATAAAGTTCACCCATTTCAAGTGTACAATTAATGATTTTTAATAAATTTACCAAGTTGTACAACTATCAGCATCAGTCAGTTTTAGAACATTTTTATCACTTCAGTAATATTCCCATTCCCACTCCCTGCCCTAGGCAACATGTAAGCTATGTGCTTTCAGCCCCTGTACATTTACCTCCTCTGGATATTTCATGTAAATAGAATCGTGCACTATGTGGTCTCTTGCATCTGGCTTCTGTTACTTAATATAACATCCTTGAGGTTCATTCATCTGTAGCCTGTATTGATAGCCTATTCCTTTCTATTGCTCAATAATATGGCAATTGTATGATACACCACATGTTTGTCTGCTTATCAGTTGATGGATATTTGACCCAGTTGATGAATCATGAATGATGCTGCTCAGAGCATTCATGGACACATTTTTGTGCGGGCGTATGTTTTCATTTCTCTTGCATATATACCTAGAAGTGGAATTACTGGGTCAAATGGTAACTCTTTTAACTTTTTAGGAAACAGCCAAACTGTTTCCCAAAGTGGCTGTACCATTTTGCATTCCCACCAATAGACAAGGGTTCCCCCAGGGAGCTTTTTTAAAATTCTTATTTCTGGGCCCTGCCCACCTGAGGTCTGGCATGGGGCCCAGGAATCTGCATTGGATGAGCTCCCCAGGTAATTCAGATACATCTGGTACATGGATGTGTTTAGGCCCACTATGACCGGATGACCTCTGAAGCCTCCTAAGGCCTGTGGTCTCTATTATTCTGTGCCTCTAGGGCAAGACACACATTCCTGCCAAGTCTCTCTTGGTGTTTGTCTTTGGATCAGAGAATCAGGACGCAGAGCAGGGCTGAGGGAGTTGGCCAAGCAGCATGCCTCACTCTGTGCAGCACCTGTCCTGCATTATGCTCCACACCGGCCAAGCTTTGTGTCCTGGCTTCGTGGACATAAAATTTTATTACAGGTTTTTGTGTTATCACACTGTAAGAGTGCCATAAAATCAGGGGTCAAATTTTCAGTGCATCTGAAAACGTCCTATTCCTTTAAGCGATCATCTCGGTTGCAGTCATTTTGGTAGCTTGTTGAGAAGCCTCATCCCAACTCTGCCATTTATTAGCTGCAACTAGATTTTTTAATGGCTCTGAGCCTGTTTTCTCATCTGCAAAATGAGATTAATAACATCGACATGGAGTCTCTTGAAAAGGTTAAATGAGATAACCTGTGAAATGCAACTATAATGGACCTCAGCGCTCTTTTCTTTTTGTTCTTTCTGCCTCATTCCTGCTTCCATTATTATAATTTTTTTCATGCACTTATTGCCCATTTATGTCTTCTATTGTTTTTAATGAGGTGGAATTCATATAGCATAACATTAACCCATTTCCTTCACATCCTTGTTATTTTTTTTTTTTTTTAATAGCCATCCTAGTAGTGGGTGTGGTGTTCATTGTGGTTCTGATTTGCATATCTTGAAAGGCTAATGATGTTGAGCTTCTTTTCGGGTTTTTACATGCTTATTGGCCATTCCTATATCTTATTTGTAGAAAAATATTTATTCAAATTCTTTGTGCTCCTCCTCTCCATTTTTTTTTTTGCTAAAGACAGTAGGGATTGCCCAGGCTGGATTCCAACTCCTGGGCTTAAGTAATCTTCCCACCTCAGCCTCTTGAGTAGCTGGGACTACAGCTGCACATGGCTGTGCCCTGCTCCTTTGCCTGTTTTTAAATTGGGTTGTCTCCGGCCGGGCGCGGTGGCTCACGCCTGTAATCCCAGCACTTTGGGAGGCCGAGGCGGGTGGATCATGAGGTCAAGAGATCGAGACCATCCTGGTCAACACGGTGAAACCCCGTCTCTACTAAAAATACAAAAAATTAGCTGGGCATGGTGGTGCGTGCCTGTAATCCCAGCGACTCAGGAGGCTGAGGCGGGAGAATTGCCTGAACCCAGGAGGCGGAGGTTGCGGTGAGCCGAGATCGCGCCATTGCACTCCAACCTGGGTAACAAGAGTGAAACTCCGTCTCAAAAAAAAAAATAAAAAAAAATAAATTAAATTGGGTTGTCTCTTTCTTGTTGAAAGAGTTTTTTATATGTTCTGGATACTAAAACCTTATCAGATGTCTATTTGCAAATACCTTCTCCTCCCTTTTTGCCATTTGTCTTTTCACTTTCTTGGTGGAGTCCTTTGCACAAAAATTTTGATTTTGATGGTTTGATTTATCTGTTCTTTTTCTTTCATTGCTCATATTTTTGGGGTCATATTTAAGAATTCATTGTCAAATCTGAGGATGTAAAGATTTATCCCATGTTTTCTAATAAGAGTTTTATAATTTTATCACTTAAATTTAGGTCTTTGATCCATTTTGAATTAATTTTTGTATATGGTGTAAGGTAGAGTTCTAACTTCATTTTGGGGGGTGCTGTTCAGTTGTCCCAGCACCATTTGTTGAAGAGACTATGTCCCCTTTGAATGGTCTTGGTACCCTTATCCAAAATCAATTGATCATAGATATAAGGATTTCTTTCTGGACTCAGAATTCTATTTCATTAGTCTATATGTCTGGCCTTATGATAACACCACACTGTCTTCATTACTGTTGCTTTGTAGCACATTTTATATCAGGAAATATAAGTCTTCCAGCTTTGTTCTTCTTTTCGAAGACCCTCTTCTGTTATTAACTAGCCATCCCACTGTTATTTCGCTATGAGACCAGGGTACCAATGATGCATATTGTAAAATTAGCTATACATGTCTGGTCTCGTTATTCTTTTTGCACCAGATGAGGCCTCGTTTCTTCTCGTCCCCCACTAGATATTCCCTCCTTTAATGAAACTGACCCCTCGGTAAGTGTTGATCTTTTACTTCACCTCCATGGTGGGAGAAGCAATACCTTTGTTGTTGAGTCCCTGGTGCACCCTCAGCACCTGCCTGGTGCTCTCAGGTTCTGCCCTGTTATTTCATGAGTCTAGTCTGAGTCATCCTTCATCTTGCTGAGCTGGACAGGAGGAACAATAACCACAGAGAAGAATAACCATTAAAAGAGGAGGGAATGGCCGGGCGCAATGACTCACGCTTGTAATCCCAGCACTTTGGGAGGCCGAGGCGGTGGATCATGAGGTCAGGAGGTCGAGACTATCTTGGCCAACATGGTGAAACCCCGTCTCTACTAAAAATACAAAAGTTAGTCTGCGTAATGGCACATGCCTGTAGTCCCAGCTACTCAGGAGGCTGAGGCAGGAGGGTCGCTTGAACCCGGGAGGCAGAGATTGCAGTGAGCCGCGCCACTGCACTCCAGCCTGGGTAACTTCATCTCAAAAAAAAGAAGAAAAAAAAAGGGAATGAGGTAGGGTGACTGTTGATGGAACTCATCTACATGTTTTACCATATTTTGAAGTTTTAAAACTTAAACCATCTTGCAGTTTTAGTTTAAAATTCTTGGTTTCTTGATAGCGGCAAGTTAAAAATTGTGGATGCTTCGGTATTCTTCAAATATTTACTCCACACTGGCTAGAGTAGAAACTGTGCTAAGTGAAAGGAAAGAAGGGAAGACCACTGGGGGCATCCATTCCTCTGCTCTGAGCATTTCACCTTTGCATGCTGCATTGAGCAAAATAAAAACAATGTGCTTTGTGACAGCATGGATGAATCTAGAGGACTTTATGCTAAGTGAAATAAGCAGGCAGAAAAAGACATACTGCATGATCTCACTTATATGTGGAATCTAAAAGAGTTGAGTTCATAAAAGCAGAGAGTAGAATGGTGGCTATAATGGGAAATGGGAGCTGTTAGTCAAAGGGTGCAAAGTTTCAGTGAGAAGAAATAAGTACTAGTGATCTATTGCACAGCATGATGACTGTGGTTAATGTATATTTCAACATTACTAAAAGCGTACACCTCAGTTGTCCTTATCACTAAGAAATGATAAGTATCTTAGGTAATGGATATGTTCATTTTCCTGATTTAATCATTTTGCAATGTATACATGTACCATAACACACATTGTACCCCATAAAATTCATACGTTTCTTATTTGTCAATTAAAATTAACATTGGGCCAGGCGTGATAGCTCATACTTGTAATCCCAGCAGTTTGGGAGGCCAAGGCAGGAGGATTGCTTGAGGCGAGGAGTTTCAGACCAGCCTGGGCATCATAATGAGACCCTGTCTCTCAAAAAAAAAAAAAAAAAAAAAATTAACAACCATCCCTTCACCAAGAAACAAACCAAAAAAACAATGTGCTTAACAGGAACTCAGCAGAAAGCATTTTGGTGATGCTCTCCTGTCACTCAGGCGTACCTCTATGGTTGCCATGACCACAGGCCCCCTTATCAGAGGACTTGCAATCATTTACAGAGCCCTCCTTGGAAGAGTTCTGGAAAATAGTATTTTCTCTGTTTGGTTAGGTTTTTCTAATGTTCAGGGGTTTTCAAAGCTGCACAGGGACAGCCGGGAACTTGAGATAGCATGATTGCTGATTGTTAGGGATTTGCTTGGTTGATATTTTTGGATCAGATGCTGTATTTATAGAAGCTTCTCATCACTTTTTTCACAAATTCCTTAGCACATATTCTAGGCAGAGTTCAGCTTTTTAAACTCTTAACACTTATCAGTCCCTCCCCCACCCCCCAAATTATCCATGAAGATGCTGATGTATAAGAGTAAAAACTATGGTAAAAATCTAGGGAGTATAATGTGTTCTTTTTGATTGCTTTGTCCAGTTTAAACTCTCAGTGTAATGTCTGGCAGGAGAACGCTATACAAGCACTCGATTAAATTCCAGATTAAGAAATTACAAGCAAGATAATAAAATAAATGCATTGTGCTGGTAAGCTCCAATAGAACATCAAAGTGCCTTTGATAAACAGTTTCTTGCGGAACCAACTCCCAGCTTCTGAAATCACAACCAAAAGAATCTTTTTGCTGAGATTTTACCATTGTCCAAAGGAATATGGATTTAATTGGATAATTTCCTTGTTAGGACCCAAGAATTTGCTAAAGTAGACTGTGTTTTCTGGACAGATCCTGTTTTATTTGAAATGATCTGGGCCTTTGCTACAGGACAAGGAAAATTTCCCTGCCCTAAGATAATTATTTTCTAATTACCTAAAACTTTTCTTTCATTAAAGGTCGGAGGGGTTTTTGTTGTTGTTGTCTGTTGTTCAGCAGAAATAGGGACTAAAAGCAAGAGGAAAAAAAATCAGCTCCAATTTCACCACTCAGAAATAACTGCCATTAATATTTGGTTCTACATTTTAATTTTTTATCAAAACCTGGATCATGCTATAGCTATACATCATGTTGCTTCATCTGTCTTTCTGCATTTAATAATATATTGTAAACAGCTTTTAGGCCAACAAAGAGAGATCTAGTCTGTGATTTTTTCATGGCTCTATGTATCCCATGTAATGGATGGATCATAACATATTTTATTAATAATTATTACATTGGCATATTGCTATTTAAAATAATGTGCCAGTGACTGTCTTTGAACATGTAAGTTTGTGCATTGGGGATAATCATTCTTTCCATCTTTGCTGTTCTATTAGGTAAGAAATGATATCGCTTAATTTTTTTTTGAGCATCTTTGCATATTTTCTGGCTATTTATAATTCTCTTTTTATGAATTGTTTATTGTTCTTTGCTAATTAAAGCTTTTATTTAGATTTCTCTAGCCCTTTTATTTGCTCCCATTCTATTTAGGCTACATTCCTTGTCTCATAATTTTAGACCAGAGGTTCCTAAACATGGCAGTACATCATGGTTGCTTTTCCATGGTGTCCTCAATTTCCTGGGAATCTTTAAAAACTCCGGGAGCCTGGCTCCCAATCCCAGACATTGGTTTAATTGGTATGGGGTGGGACATTGCTCTACATTAGGCCAATCATCATGCATGCGTCCATAGATTTGTATTTTCTTCCAGTTTGTCCCATTTATATTATTTTCATGACCTGACCTGGAAATTTCTGTCCATCCCTTATTCTGCTTGCTTTTCATTTCACATTACATCATAAGCAGTTTTCCAGATTGCTTCTTCATTCAATAACCATCATTTTAGGCCTGAGTAATGCTGTTTTGAGTGTCCCGACAATAACTTATTTGAAATGTCTCCTATCAGTGAACATTTCTGTTGATTTTATAAGGGAGTCAGCTGAGTGCAGTGGATGCAAGCATTGACTCTGGTTTTAGGCAGTCTGGATTTGACTTACTATCTCTGTGACTTTGATCCTGAGCAAGTTGCCTAACTTCTCTAGACCTCAGTTTCCTTTTCTGTAAAATGGGAATGATAAAATAGTGTCTACCTCTTAGGATAAATGATTACATGATTGAATATATGTAAATAGTTTAGAACAATGACTGTCAGTTAGCAAGTGACAATAAGTGTTAGAAAACACTTCTGAGAATAGCTCTGTATTGTAAGATGTATCTTAAAACTATTAATATGATTCCATTATAACTCTTTTGTAATAAGTGTTAATATCTGCAAAACTTAGTTCCCCTTTAGTACTCTGCCTTTTCTGAGATTCTCCTAGCCGTTCTGGGCTGTCCTTTCTCCAGATGAACATTACAGTGATGCTTGTGTTTCCTTTTGAGAAATAATTTAATATCTTTTAAAAATAACTTTCTCTGGGTTACCTAGAGACCTCTCCCAGTAATTTGATATTCGAATTACAATGCAGAATTTCTAAGTTGAATGTGTGCTTCCACTTAGTTGTACTTACATCCTGCCTGGACACCTGCAAGGTGGAACTTATAGGGAGGAGAGGAAGCATCACTCAGTCTTTGCAATATGTGATGTTAGAAAGATGGGATGCCTTTTGAGCCCTTCAGTTTGTGGGGAGCTGCTGAGGGGCTGAACTCCACTGCCTGATGTCCTCACTGGTACACCACAGCAACTTCAGGGCCTTCTGATTTCTTGGTCAGACTAGAGGATCTGCCTGTGAGAATAAGATTAGGGTTGCTTTATTTTGGGATCTATTTCCAGAGACTGAGGTTTGAAGTAGCACGCTCAAACCCAGAAAGGTATTCCACATGTAAGAGGTGAGCTGTCAAATGTCACTGTGAGTTTCCTTTCCCTGGCAGGGTTTTCCATCCTTGTTTGATCAGATTCCATGAGATTGGGGCTAGACAGAGTTTCTCATCCCAGGTTGGAGAGCATACCAGAGGTGGCAAAGGGTTGGGGTAGGCAGAGCAAGGCTGAGACCCAAATAGAGAAGCCCAGGTCTGATAAGCACACAGGGGAAGGCCAGGAGATCACCAGAACCAAAGAGGCTGACGCAGGCGCTGAGCCAGAACACACAGCTGGAAGTGCCTGAGTCAGGGACACAGAGGGGAGCAGCAGGTCCCATTCCACAGGGAGGCTCTGGGCTTTTGCTCAGAGCAGGCCCCATTTCTGCCTTGATGCACGAGATGCAGCCACATCACCTGCAAAAGAACATCCTCACATCCACTTGGATTTTTCCAAGTGGGATGGTTTTGTTGGGTGGGGGTGGGGTGCTGGGGGGAGTGAATAGGGGAAGCAGGCAATGCAGATTGTTGGTTCTCTCCCCAAACACACTCCTGCCCATTCTCAGCCCAGTGGGTGCTTCCCTTCTTGTGGCCAGCAGGAAGTCTGCTTGGCGGTGGAGGAGTGGCATGTAATAATCTGTCACCCACTGCAGCTGATAGAGATGATCAGCTGGACAACTGAATGATGCACACTTTCCCCCTTGTTCCAACACCTGGTCCCCCAAGATGCTGCACCTGCTGGGTCCTCATTTAGCCCTACAACCCCTGCCACTCAACATTATGCAGAGGGCCCAGGAAGGTCTTGCAGTCATCCACACACTTCCCTGCAAGTTCTTGGTTTGGTCCCTAGAAATGGAAGGCTGCACGTGGAGAAGGCTGCTTGCAGCCTCAGGCCTGTCTAGCCGGATATGAGGTCTGCATTTGTGAGTTGTGTGCATCACATAGCTTCTTGCTGTGCCGACGAATAAGCTTTCCTACCCAGGAGGGAACTCGAGGTGAAACACTGGAAACTGTTGATACAAACTCCCCAGTGGTTCTGGCAGCTGGCACAGAGTGACTGTGCACAGACACTCAGGCATCACTAGCTCTGGTCACCATGCATTTCTCTGCTTCAGCCAGGACAGTGGCTAACCCTTCAGGTGGGGCCCAGATACACTCAGATTAAAGAGCTGCCTGGGTAGGAAGGGGACAGTCAGCATGGGCTCAATTTTTACAGATCTCTGGCAGACAGTGTTGTCTACTTTGGCTAAGGAAGGAATGGGGAGGCAAATGACAAATGACCTCTACAGTTTCAAAGAATAATGTGTTATGTGGAACTCAGACAAGCCACTTCTATGGAGAAAGCGGTACGTTGAAGATGAGATTTCTGCTTATTTTTGTTTTTGGAGGAAAATCCAGGGCTGTGGGCCTATTGGAGTCTTGAATGTGTTATCTCTTCCAGAGTCTTCCATTTTTGGTTTTCCCAGCTTACTGTTGATACCATTGAGAGAAGTCTTGGATTCAGTGCTATCTCTAGGTGGTACCTCCTGATAAACTGGGCCTTAAGCTGGCATCTTGGGTCCTTGGGAGGATAGTTTCCTGGTACTCTAGATTAGTCATAGCCTGTTGTAGTGACTCTGGCATGGTTACCTCGAGGATACCACCAGGCAAATATAGACCCTTTAACGCTGGCTGGCCCTTATGCCTCCAGACCCCCTACGTCCCGCCAGGAATTCTTCACACTAGGAACCTTGGGCTGCTCCACTTTGAGTCACAAGGACCGTTTGCCTAGCCCAGAGCAAGCCTCTCTGGTTGCTTTTCCCTGGTCCACTCTAGCTATGACCTTCAGGATCAGAGGGTGAGATGTTGAGGAGGACATGTCTCCAAGATGGAGCACTAAGAGCTGCTGGGCAGAACTGGCTGGAGCTGCTCACTCCTGGCCATTTTATGGATAAGATGCCTCTAGCAGTGGTGGTGAACTTACTCTGGGAGGCAAATTAAAAGGCTGCCCCATGCAATAGCCAAGAACTCTGTCCTCTGCATGAAACATGGCACAAGCTCTGCCCTGTCTGGCTGTGACTAGCTGGGCCTTTGGTCAGGATTGTCTGTGCTCCTCCTCACCAGGTGACAAGTGAAGGGGAAACAAGGAGTCTTGTGCTCCTTTCTCTAAATTGGTACTTTGATGTGTTGGGCAAGAAGATGCTAGTTTCTCTAAACCCTAAAGGCTTCTGCTTGGAGTTTAAGAGAGACATAATTTATTCTGAAGTTTGTCATGGAGAGAATAGCATTTCTATTCCAATGGAGTCACAATATGTGGTATTATCCTGCATATTTAAAAATATGTTTGGTAGTAAGCTTTTCAGTCTTATCACTAAAAATTTAGCCCAAATTCTTTTCCTCCTTTGTTTCTTCCCTGATCTGAAGATCCGGTCAGTATTTCCACCAGGGGCAACACACGAACATTACTTAAGAACCTTGAAATTTTTTTTCAGATAATTCAGGTGCTGCTGATTTTGAAGATGCCTGAAGGAGTTTCCAATATTCTCCAACCTTGTCTATGGTAAAATTAATTCCACATAAGAGATTCATTCTAACAAAAAGTAACCAAAATGCATATTTGCCCCATCTTAGACAATTAATCTCCCTAACAAACTTGGAGATTTAGGCAAAAAGAGTGGTAGAATATAAAAGCTCATTAATCATGCTGGCATTATGAGCTCATGTTGTTATGAAATAAATATGCTTACTAAATGGATCCAGATGCTATCAAATACATGTTTCTAATAAAGACTATTTCTTGTTCTTGCCCAGGCAGTAAACACACGAGTCTTGTTTATAACACCTCTTTTCCATGAATCACAGTGGTCCAACACGTATCCTTTTCACCTCTTTCCCTGGTGAAAAGTGAGTACGTTTTCTGATGAAGATTCTGGGGAAAACCCTACCAAGGTAGGAGATGTTTCCCCATGACCCAGAGTGGATGGGTGATAGGTAAATGGAAATCACTTGGCTAATCTTGTACCAACATGAAACACATTTTTCTCTATTAATCATCTGCCCAACGCATCAAAGTACCAATTTCAATCCAAGACATTACCAGTCCCCAGAGGACAGGCTTGAGTCTTAGAGGACCCCCTGCAATCTGCTCTGTAAAGATGGAATGGTAGAAAGATGGAGACATATTTAATTATGCTCAAACCCCAGGTTCTTGACTTGGGTAAGCTGTCTTCCCAATATCACCCCCAGGAGCTGGCTGCAGGGCTGGAAAGCAGAGGGGGCCCATTGGTGGGAGGATGGAGTTCACAGTGAGTTGAGGGTGGTGGTTAACATGGAGTTGGAGCCAGACACACACAAGTTCCTATCCTGACTCTGCTACTTAGTAGTTATGACCTTCAGAGGTATTCTACCTCTCCAAGTTGATTTTCTTTATTTATTAATTCCAAGTTGCTGGTAGGATGAATGAGATTGTTATTGTAAACTGCCCATCACCTAAGATACACTAAGATGTGGTAGCTCTTATCACCCTTCCTAGAAAGGTTATTCCGGATGGGGACCGATGCCGTCTAAGAGAAATGGATAAGTAGAGGGAAAGCTGTTTGCTTTTAATAGTGGAATGAGGTTCACGTGTGTCACTAACCAAGGGTCCTGCTCTGCTAGAAAAGGCCTCTCCTTCTAGCCCACTCCAAATCTGTCCTTCTCAAGTTCCCACTCACTGGAATCTCCAGCCTTCCAGATTTTCTGGGACCTGGAGTTGGCCAGTCACCACCACCATCACATGCGGCTAGCCAGAGTGCACATTTTCCATTTAATATTGGAGGAGGTGTGAAGACACCAACCTTTTCTCTCACAGAGCTTGAAGGCATTAAGATGAGAGAGGAGGCCAGAAGTGGTGGCTCACACCTATAATCCCAGCACTTTGGGAGGCCAAGGCGGGTGGATCACGAGGTCAAGAGATCGAGACCATCCTGGCCAACATGGTGAAACCCCGTCTCTACTAAAAAATACAAAAATTAGCTGCGCGTGGTGGTGCATGCCTATAGTCCCAGCTACTTGAGAGGCTGAGGCAGGAGAATTGATTGAACCCAGGAGGCGGAGGTTGCAGTGAGCCGAGATTACGCCACTGCACTCCAGCCTGGCGCCTGGTGACAGAGCGAGACTCTGTCTCAAAAAAAAAAAGAGAGAGGAATGGAATTATATATTTTTTGATGCCTTCTCTTCTGGCCTGTATCTTACTATTCAAATACTTTATCTCATTTTCATCCTCATAGAAACAGATGTCACACCCAGATTTATCTTTCTTAAAACCTGTGCTCCTTGCAGTACACCTGCTTGCTTCTCAGTTATCTTTACTGAGAAATTAAGGTAAACAAAGCAGCACAAATGAAAAACGTTTAAAAAAAAAAAGCATTCGTGTTTTTATGAAGTATGGATGTCTAGTCCACTACATAAGCAATTTTCTCAACGCTGGTGTCTGTTAGAGCTGTACGTCTCTGAAATCCTGCTTGAAAGAGAACACTATAGCCAAATAAAGTCAGGAGTACTGCATGCAACCTTACCACCTTGTCAATACATAGTTCAGATTAGCATTTTAAAGGCTCTGAGAAGTCCTTTATATATGAAACCAACCCCAAAACATTTAAAATTGCTTAACCTAGTGTTTCTCAAACTTATTATAGACCCCTGTATGATGTTTGAAACACATATTAATAGTTTGTTGCACTTCTCCTTCACAGAGCATTCTTTAGAAATACCAGTTTGAAGTACAAGCATAAATTTCTCTAATTTTTAAATTGGCATCATGTTCCAGTCTAGGAGAATATTCAGGCACCATCCCAAAATTTTCTCCCTTATCCTCTCTCCGGGTCTTGTTCTGCAGTCCTCCCTCAAGCCGTGCTCTTGGGGAAAACACTTTTCTTCCGGGCTTTGGGACAAGCTTGCCTCCCTTGTTCTTGGGGATTCTGTGGGGCTCTGGCCTGTGAAAGTTGCTCTTCTTGACTGACACCCCTACTTTTCTGGCCTGTTGGTTGCTGAACACCTCCTCACCAGCCACTCATTAAGGCTGGCTGAGTAAATATGGCCAGGTCCTTCATGATGGCAAGTTAGGTTGTCATCTAGCCCTAGTTACAACAGTGGCTGTGTGGCCTCTGTGTCACCATCTTCCCACATGTAACTTGGTATTATACCCAGTTTCTACATCTGTGTGATGTGTATGTTAAGTACATTGGATGTGCCAGCATACTGAACTTTTAAGACCTAAGTGTGTCAGGGGCCCTCAAGACCACCCTCAGGCTTGATGATTCGCCAAAAGGAATCACAATACTTATAAACACATTCATATTCACACTTATGGTTTATTACAGTGAAAGGATACAAATAAAAATTAGCAAAGGGAAAAGGCACATGGAGCCAAGTCCAGGAGAAACTAGGAATTCCCTCCCAGCAGAGTGGCACAGGGATGTGCTTAATTCTCCCAGCAGCAATGTGTGATGATACATGTGAAATGTTACTCACCAGGGAAGCATGCCAGAGCCTTGGTATCCAGGGTTTTTATTGGGGCCGGTCATATAGGCATGCAGCACCTGTATGACTGACCTCTGGTACTCAGACTTCAGTCCCTCCCAACCCAACCTCCTCTACCTCCCAGCAAAAACAGGCATTCTTCCTGAATACTGGGTGGTCTGTGTTCTCAGACATACAAAAACACTCTTATTAAGACAGTATTCCAAGAACCCAGAGGCTACCTCCCAGGAGCCTCCAAGGGCCACAGTCCTTGAGTCAGGCCCTTCTTTCTAATATGGAAGATTTAAGCATCACAGGCGCGCTGGGTTAGCTTTTTCTTAACTGTCTCCTGCCTACTAAGGTTTAACTTGTTCTTGTAAGTTGCTGTTTTCTCAGTGATTGAATTCAAGTCAAATAATAGGTTCTTCACATTGATTCTTTTAACTGCCAGGGTGCTTCTTGAAATATGGAAGACAATATTTGGGCTTGGTTTGAAAGAACAGGAGAGCCCTGTCTCCTTCCTTTTCATTTTGTTTTCTTTATTTTTTACTGAGGTAAAACTCATAGAACATAACATACCCGTTTTACGTTGTGCAGTTCAGTGGCCTTCCACGTGTTCATGTGGATCAGTTCTTCATTTTAATTGCCAAGGAATATTCCATGGTGAGGATATATCATTTTGTTTATCCATTCATCTGTTTATGGACATGGGTGGTTTCCACTTTTTAGTTATGAATAATGTTGCTATGAATATTCATGTGCAAGTTATTGTGTGGCCTTGGGTATATACCTGGGACTGAAATTGCCCCGCCATAGGGTAACTCCACAGTTACCTTTCTGAAGAACTGCTAATTGTTTCCCACAGCAGCTGCAGCATTTTACATTTCCACCAGCAACATATGAGAGTTCCAAGTTTTCCACATTCATGTCAACATTTGTTATTGTCGATCTTTTTAACTCTGATCATCCTAGTGGGGAGTGAAGTCATTTCTCATGCTTTTACTTTTTTCTGTTTTTGAGATCTCACTTCATCACCCAGGTTGGAGTGCAGTGGCACTATCCTGGCTCATTACAACTTCCACCTCCCAGGCTCAAGCGATTCTCCCACCTCAGCCTCCCAAGTAGCTGGGACTACAGTCTCATGCCACCATGCCCAGCTAATTTTTTTGCATTTTCAGTAGAGACGGGGTTTCACCATGTTGACTAGACTGGTCTTGATCTCCTGAGCTCAGGCAATCCGCCTGTCTCAGTCTCCCGAAGTGCTGGGATTACAGGCATGAGCCACCACACCTGGCCTGTATTATTCTTAATGACTAATAATGTTGACTGTCTTACTGACCATTTGTATGTCATCTTTGGAAAAATATCTATTCAAATCCTTTACCCGTCTGTAAATTGGGTTGCCTATCTTTTTATTGTTAAGTTGTAACTGTTCTCTATATATTCTGAATACTTATCAGATACACACTTTGCAGATATTTTCTTCCAATTTGAGGTTGTCTCTTCACTTTCTTAATAGTGTCCTTTAAAGCACAAAAGTTTTTAATTTTGATAAAGTATAATTTACCTATTTTTTCTTTTGGTCTGTATACATTTGATGTCATATTTAAACCGTTGAGGTCATAGTAATTTATACTTATGTTTCTTTCTGAGACTTACAGTTTTAGGTCTTTGATCCATTCTGAGTTAATATTTGTAAATGGTGTGAGAAAGTGGTCCAACTTCATTCATTTGCATGTGGCTATCCAGTTGTCCATGCAAAATTTGTTGAAGAAACTATTTTCTACCATTGCATAATTTGGGCACTCTTGTTGACCATATATGTATGGGCTTGTCTTCCATTTCCTTCTTAATAAAAAGATATACTTGACAGAGGAAGGTGTGGCATGCAGGCCGTGTTGCACAGGAATATGGGCTGCCTGGAGAATATGGGCAGCAGTGCTGACCTCTGCTACTTTCCTCCCTACCTCACGTACTTCCAGATGGACACCCAGCACTGGTGGCTCTGCCCTTGTACATCTTGTCTTCCCCCTGCAGATACTGGTTATTCATATAACTCCTAAAAGGTTGGGGAAGAATGTCAGCTGGAATACCACAGAAAGCTATCAGCTGGATAACGCTAGCATCGTTGTCATTTAGGAGGTGATTTTCAAACCGTGGTTCTTGGTACCCTGCCTCCTCTAATCCAAGTACTTCTCTTATAGTTTGACCTACCTATCTTTTAGCATGATTTCATTTTAGGAAATCAGCACAGACTTTGATTCTCATATACTATGGGACTGAGAGAGATCCATTAGAATCCACTTTATCACCAAGTTAAAAGGATGCCTGGCACATGTGCAATTGTCTCTGGGGGAGGGCCAAGAAAACGTCCGCTTTGCCTTTTGAAGTTTCACTGAGAAGTCAACTCGTGAAAGCCAGATTAATTGGAGGAACATGTATACACAGGAGCCTTCAGAACGAAGACCCAAAGATACAGGGAGAAGTGTCCATTTTTATGCTTAGGTTCAACAAAGTATGAGTAGTCATGTAGAAATATGATTGACAAAAAGGATAGGATTTAATGCTAATTGACTGAGTGGGGAAATCCAGTAGGGCCTGTCTGCTAGATTCTTCTTGGCCTCTCTAAGTTTGCATTCCTTCCTTCTGGGTGTGGGTAGGACCCTCTCTGGAGTGGGACAGTCTTATGACTGTCAAACAAGGTAGGTCAGATAATTTCCTTATGGCCAGGTTTTACACAGAAAGGTGTTGGAAAAATTAGATATATTTTTAGATTTTATGGTTGGCTTGGGGGAAAAGGGGTTCTGGTTTCTATGACCCACCTGGGGGAAGAGGGATTCAGTTTCAATGTCTAGCCTTGGTGGAGAATAAGTCTGAGACATAGGGGGCAGGAGAATATCAGAGAAAACCTTTTGCTTTGGAGGCCTTTATTTTGGGGTATTGTTCACTGACTCCCCAACATCTCCCCCACAATATGCCAGTTATCCCTAGCCTATTGTATCCGCTCAGATTTGGTTCAGTGTTAAGCAGCGGAGACCCAAAATAAAATGACTTAAATATGACAGAAGTGGATTAAAGGTGGATGTGCTCCGTAGAGTCCTCAGGGCCTGGAGCCTTCCAATTTCTTTCTCTCCTATCCCTTGGGTTTGGTCCTAATTTTAACATTCTAAGAGGCAGTCAAAGTTCCAGCCATCGTATTTCAATTTAAAGAGGCAGGATAGAGAATAAAAAGGGGGGATGATGAGCAAAGGACATAGACGTGCTGTTCATTAACACGGATTTCCGGGAAGTTGTCTTAGGTCATCTCTACTTACATTGCATTGGCCAGAAATGCATCCCAGTCGCAACACCTAGCTTCAAGGAAGGCCTGGAAATGCCATCTTTGAAGGGGGTAGCCATAAGCTCAGATAAGAAGTCTATTATTTTGGAGGATAATGGGTTTTGGAAGACATCCGACATTCTCTGGCATGGGTGCATCATTTGAACAGATTTTAGAATCCAACCTCTTCCAAGACAATTTTTGAATTAATTAGAAAAGGGCTGTGCTCCCCGCCCCACTTTGTCTGATCCTGGGATTTCAGGGTGCAGTTGCTGCTTTACTTTCTAACTGCACCTAGCCTTGCCTTCCACTTCCACATGTCCTTTTTCTAGACTTACAGATGACAAAGCTAGCATTGTATGTTGATATCACATTTCCCTTTTATCCATGTGTATCATACAATAAAACCTGTTTTCACCTCAGTAAATGGCACCACTGTCTCCCTGTTGCTCAAGCCAAATGCTCAGGAGTCATCCTGAAGAGCAGTCCTTCTCTCGTCACTCCTGTTCAGTCCATCAGCACGTCCTGTCTTCTCTTTTTCCCGTTCCCTCTACCTGTCCTCCTCTTTCCATCTCCATGCTGCCACCCTGGTGCGCACCCCATTGTCTTCAGCTGGGCAGCTGCAGCCACCCTCACACCTGGTCTCTGGCTTTCGCTCCTGCTAACCCCTCCCCATAGTCCGTGCTCCACACAGCACCATAGGCAGTTATCTTTTGTGACACTGTCCTGCTGCGGACCCTCTGTGGCCTTCCTGTTATGCTTCAGAAAAATCCAGGGTTATCTTTGTTTCTCTGACCTCTGTTAATGGACTGAATTGTGCCCCCCTCGAGCCAAGATGGCACCACTGCACTCCAGTCTGGGTGACAGAGCAAGACTCTGTCTCGGGTTGGAGTGGAGGTGGGGAGAAGTAATTGAGTTAACATGAGGCTGTCAAGATGGGTCTTAACCTAATCTGACCAGTTTCCTTTTAAGAAGAGGAGATTAGGGCATACAGAGTGACACCAGGGCTGCATATGCACAGGGACCAACCATCTGTGAGCCGAGGAGAGGGGCCTTGGAGGACACAACTCCTGCAGGCACCTGCATCTTGGACTTCCAGCCTCCAGAACTGTGAGAAAATAAATTTGTCACTTAAGCCACCTCCTCTGTGATATTTATGGCAGTCCTAGCAAACCTGCCATGCCACACATGATCAGTTACCTCTGGCCTCATACCTTCTTCTGCCTTTTCTTACTCCACTCTAGCATGACTCTGGCTCCCTCTCCCCATTTCCCCACCACCCCACAGGGCCTTTGCACTTTTTCTTGGTACTTTTGGGAATGATCTGACCCCCAGATCTTCCTAGGGCTTCCTCCTCATTACTCCGGCCCCCCTCCTGATTGTCCCCTCCTGCAAGAGACCTTCATTGTCATACCTTACCGCTCAAGTATCTGAAATGTTTGGAGCTGGTTGACATATTCACCTAGGATAAAAGCTCTGTGAGAGCAGGGACTTCCTCTATCCTGTTTGCTGCCACATCTTCGCTTGCTAGAACAGTGCCTGGCATTGAATGGCACTTAATGAATATTCATTGGAATGAATGAGTAGATGTGTGATAAAATTGGGTTTCTTTCCTATGTATTTATTGATATCAATATTGTTTATTGATAACAGTGTGGACCCATGGATGTTTATAATTTAGGCTATAATTCATTTCTACTGTATTTATTTATTGCTAAATTATTCAAGCCTTAGTCACTGAATTTGGTTGGCCCCTGGCCCTTTGGCACAACCCTGTCACTGTGTGTGTGTGTGTGTGTGTGTGTGCGCGCGTGTGTGCGCGTGTGTGCGCACGCGCATGCAGGTGCTCACATATGTGCGTGTGTGCATGTGTTCAGTACTTCCTTCCTCTCCGGAACTAAAAGATGCTTCAGGTTCATCTTGGACATTCCCTGCCCCAGTTATCAAATCAGTCACTTCTTCAAGGAGCCCGGTACTTTATTTATTTATTTTTAAATATTTTTATTTTTGGGAAATAACACACACTGGAGACTGTGGGGAGAGGGTGGGGGAAAGCATTAGGACAAATAGCTAATGCATGCTGGGCTTAATACCTAGGGGATGGGTTGATAGGTGCAGCAAACCACCATGGCACATGTTTACCTGTGTAAAACTAGTTTTAATATATAGACAATTTTAGAACCTTAAAAATACTGCTTTGAGGGAAGGAGAGAGTCTGCTTTCTGTAAAAGCATTTCTAGGAGAAGATGTCATTTTTTACTTTTTGATTTTTCATACTTACCCCTACCCAAAAGCAGCAGACTGCCTGGCTGTGGCTCGTGGGCTCCCTCCATCTCTGCGGGTTTGTACCGACTGGGAGCTGTCTGCAGCTTTCATGCCACTGCTGGTATGATTACTGGCATCAATTGTTCCTATTAGAACGAGGACTTAGGTAGTTAGAAAAAGCACAGCACAGGCTCTGCTCCTACTAACAAAAGCAGATTACAACCATCGTCATTTTGGTTCATTAGTTCCAATGCTCTGATACAGATGATGAGGCATAGGAAGGCTTTTATTGGAGGAATTTATCTGTCCAGAGGGGCTTTGAACACAAATGTGCTGAAAGTCCTGTGGCTTTTCTCAGTAGTTTGAGAATGTTTATCCTAAGAAGTGTTTCTGAGTGAGTTAGAAGGGATCATTTTAACAGTTACTGTTTATTGAGAAAGAGGTTGAATTATATCTTGATTTTTTTTCTTTTGTTTGATTTAGGCTGGAAAGACTTACCTTGAAACAGCCTGGTAATATACATTTTGATAAGTTACTATAAGAAATTTTATTTTATTTTATTTTGAGATGAAGTCTTGTTCTGTCACCCCGCTGGAGTGCAGTGTCACGATCTTGGTTCACTACAACCTCCAACTCCTGGATTCAGGCAATTCTACCTCAGCCTCCCAAGTAGCTGGGATTACAGGCACGCACCACCACGCCTGGTTAAATTTTGTACTTTTAATAAGCACGGGGTTTCACCATGTTGGCCAGGCTGGTCTCGAATTCCTGACGTCAAGTGATCTGCCTGCCTCGGCCTCCCAAAGTGCTGGGATTACAGGTGTGAGCCACCACATCCAGTCATTTTTATTCTTTTAAGAGAGAAAAGTAGTTGTGCTTCCATCCTCAGAGAAACCATGACTACAGCATAATCATGTTATTTGTATCACAAAGTTGTGATCCACGTATTGCCACACCTTGGATGCAGTGTACCATAGTGCAGGTTAGATATTTTGAATGGTAAATACACCTCTTGAAGCAGGTTTTAAATTTCTGCAATCGACTGAAAGAGAATTGTTACTTAAAAATATTTCTATTTAAATGTAACTTATGATATCCTATTTTCAAAAATAGTAGAATAGAAACTTAGACTTTCAAGCATTCTTATACTTTCACTCTCTTACCTATTAGGGATAATTTTTCTAAAGATTCAGGCTTATAGTTAATTCAAGGTCCAGGGCTATTTTCTTCCTTGGGTTCTCTGCCACCTGCCCCCACTCCCCAAGGATGACATCTGCAATGAGGTGTATGTTAATGGCAGTGGTTACAGGGAGGACTGTTAGTACACTGTCTGCTCTCTGGGTCCTTGTTGGCATCCTGGAGGTGCCCTTTGTCCTTCCAGTGTGGCCTGGGCTGCCTGCCTTCATCTCTCCTCATCTCTGGCTGATACACCTGCATTCACCTGTGCTTGGGCTGATTCTAACTGTGCAGCCGGTGACAGTCCCTGCCTTGGCTTTCAGCCAATCTGTATCCTTCTTACCCAAAACCTGGACTTCTCATTGTTCACAGACCCCCTTCACACTTTTATTACGACACTAAGCCATGCATGAACTCCTGATTCACCTCTCTCTAGGCTGTGGGAAACCAGGGAGATACTTCAAAGCCTGCATGACACTGTCTTCTCTACTCCACCATGGCTACCCCTTGTTGACATAGGGCACACAGAGGGGTAGTCTTCTCCCAGAATTCCAAATGGGAAGCAAAGCACCCAGGAAAGGAGGTCAGTTGTGTCCTCTGTGGTCAGTCCTCCAGTCTCTGCTTCCTTGAAACCAACAAATATGTTTTTTATTTCCTTTTGAACAAAGCCTGATGATTGTTACTGGGAGACCTTTGTTTGCAGGTGAGTCCCTAGACCAGGGATTTAGAAAACACTATTTGAAACTTCAAGGATTAGCAATGACTCCCTTGTTCAAAGTTGTATCTGCCCTTGCTGTGAAGGAGGATGTAGATGCTTCAGTTTCAGGAAGTGGGGAGATTTAGGGAAATGGGAACACAAGTTATAAAAATATATCAGATTGTATTTCACCACCCCCAAAAAATTATCCTAATACATTCTTAGTAGTAGAATATACTGATTAAGAACAAATGACTATGTGTGTGTGTGTGTGTGTGTGTGTGTGTACACACACACACACACACACACACAGTCATTTATATATGTATGTATTACCTCACCCTTAAAAGTGAATGTAGGATGACTTTCAAGCTAGAAGTCAAGGTGAATGAGAGGTAACATGGAAATTATAGAGGAAATCTTAGTAAGACTTTTGGGTTCACTGAGTATGAGCAGAGTAAGGAGTTGGAGATAACTTCAAAGCTATCCCTGTTAGCCTGTATGGACATCTGCTTGCAAAACAAGCTCTTGGCTATGACTGATGTCACACACCACTTGATTCAGCTGAAACAGTAATTTATGTCTGTTGCCCTTCCTGTGCTTTCTTCTGGTCTTCGTTCTCACATGTCCAACTTCTGCTAAATGGCTCTCCCTTTAATAGCTCAACTTTACTTCCAATTAAGCACATCTGAAACTGAACCCATCTTTTCAAAACAAACACGTTGACAAACCTTAACCCCCCTGCTCCAACCAAGGGGTTACATTAAGACAATACTGGTGGGACCTCCATCTTCAGTCACCTATTTTATAATCTTGAAGTTATCCCCAAGGCATTATGATTGGCCCACTTTTGTGGAGTTGGTAAAGCACAGGTCTACCTTTATTGAGGGTGAGTGATACAGAACTGTCACTCTACAGAGCTCTGGTGTCATTTTGACTCGTTAAATGTACTACACCCAAACCTAGTGTTTTGCGGGGTGGTAGGGAAGGGAGGAAGGATTCAGGTAACCTTTTTTTCCTTACGTTCCCATTTCCCTAAATCTCCCCACTTCCTGAAACTGAAGCATCTACATCCTCCTTCACAGCAAGGACAGATACAACTTTGAACAAGGGAGTGATTGCTAATCCTTGAAGTTTCAAATAGTGTTTTCTAAATCCCGGCCCTAGGCCCATTGCTGCTAGGGATGCGGACCCATTGTGCTTCCAGGCCTGGCTCCTAGTGGTTGAAGGCCTAGATACAACCAAACCTGGGGACGAGCTTCCTCATTTCCAGCAGCTGACCAGAGTGGGGCTTCCTGGGCCTGGGGAAGGCTGGGCCCCCAACAAACAACAGGGTCTGGCTGGAAGATTTATGTTCCAAGCATCTCAGTGGAGTTCTGAGAACACAAATATAATGGATGTTAGGGTCGAAATCTGGAGACTGAGCCCATGTTGGGAAAATACCAAAGTATTACGCTTTGTAGCTATCAGTGAGACCTAATAAACCATTGTCAATCCTGACATTTATATTTTCATGTGACACAAAATGAGCCATGGGAACTGCTTTTCAAGGTCCCTTAGAAAGTGTTGGCAGAACCCAAAGTTTTAAAAAGATTGGGTGGGATATAAATGTTTAGACAGATTAGATTGCCTAAGTGTTTGCTTTGTATAATAGTCTGAATAAACTGCTGAGGGAAAATTTTCAGAGCTGGATATTGGTGTTTAAAATAGCTGATATACAAGTGACTAAGCCTCCACTCCCTTTACTTCTGAAACAGATTTGTGATGGAGAGCTTTAGAAGTGGGGAGTAGCCATAAAAGGAAAAAGGGTGTTGTCTTTGGTGAACCCATTTATGTGTACACAGGATGGAATGTTTTTGAAGGCAGTATATTAGTCTATTCTCACCCTGCTAATAAAGACGTACCTGAGGCTCATATTTAAAAGTAAAAAGAGGTTTAGTGGACTCATGGCTAAGGAGGTCTCACAGTCATGGCAGAAGGCGAAGGAGGAGCAAAGGCATGTCTTACATGGCGGCAGGCAAGAGAACATGTGCAAGAGAACTGTCCTTTTATAAAACCATCAGATCTCACAAGACTTATTTGCTACCACGAGAACAGCACAGGAAAAACCCACCCCCATGATTCAGTTACCTCCCACTGGGTTCCTCCCGTGACACATGGAGATTATGACAATTCAAGGTGGGTTTTGGGTGGGGACACAGAGCCAAACCATGTCAGATGGCAAAATGTACCCTTTGGAAAGTATTTTTTCATATGATTCCAAGGAAGAGGCTTCCTGTGTTAGGGGGATAGTGGGATAGCTGAGGACTGGGAATGGTCTGGATTCAAATCCTGGATCCATCACTAACTATTGACATTTGACAAATTACTCAACCTCTTCCAGCTTTATTTTCCACATACGTAAATGGAGAAATTCATAGTACCTACCTTCATAGAATTCTCATGGCATTAAATGAGATACACTACCTAATGTGTTTGATTAGCAAATGCCTAGTATTTGATCAGGGCTGAGTAAGTATCAGTGTCTCTTGTGATCCTCACTGCTGTTTGAGAGAGGAGGTGATGGAGCTTAGAACTTAAATGCGCAGGTGCTTCTTGCCCATCATCCACTTACCAGTGGCTTTTGAGGGGAGGTAGGGAAGGGAGGAAGGATTCGGAGTGTGGAGTTGCATGTTCCTAATCTGCTTGGGCTACCCATAGGAGAAGTTCATGAAGAACAGTCCCAGTTCCTTCCCAGGAGGCATGCCATGAGCCAGAGATAAGGCAGTGAATTTGGGAAGACACAGATTCAAGACGACTGAGCCTCCAAAGTTAACATGGACTAGGAGAGAGGCGTCATAGATGACCACCAGAATGAAGGCTAAGGAGGTCAGGGGTAGAGACAGACAGAGAGCCAGGGAGGGGCAGTAGGCATAGGGTGGTGCACCGTTTGAAGCGGAGTTAGTTTGGTGTTTCCTACATCTGGGACATTTTTTCCTTGGCCACACTGAGAGAAGGAATATTAATGGGAAGAAGCCACTATGTGTCCTTTGGTCATTAAGTTCCTAGCCCAACATAAAAGTTCCTGGAATAAGTAACCTAATTGGAAAGGCTCTTGGAGGCACTCAGGGTTTGGCCATGGAGTCATTGATGGGTCAAGAGTTGTTAAGGTGATTCAGACCAACACAAACACAGAGCCAACCAGGGGCCTGTAGCTGAGGCTGTGGCTCAGCCCATCAGCATTCAGAAAGGCCAGAACCACAATGGATCATTTCATTCTGGGTTGGAAATGAGTGGAATCAAGATCCTAGGGGGAGCAGGAACAATAAATCTAAGACTTAGAACAAAAGGAGCGCAGACGCCCAGGTTACCTGAAGAAGAGCCAGACAGTGGCAAGTGTGAGACGCAGGAGGGCTGGGAAGGCAGAGTACAGCAGTGGAGAGAGCACTGAGCTAAGAGCTGGAGCCCTGGGTTGGAGTATGATTCTCCTAGCTTGGGGTTTAGCTTTGGATCATCTGTTTCATTTCTCATAGTTTCAGTTTCCTCATCTTCAAAATGGGAGTGATTATGGCCTAGGTCATAATGTTGGTTAATGGTAGGACGTGATTTAGAACCAGATCTCCTGGAAGTAACAATTTACATTTGTGCTGGGCCTTGGTGCTTGCAAAATACTTCTCTTAAGTGATCTCATTTGACTACATTTGTTCCAGGCCTATTTCCAGCACACCACAATCAGAACTGATCACCTTAGGACACTCCTGCTATGTCTAATCAAGGAAACAGGGAGCACTACAATGCTGACATCAAACAAGGATTCTAAAATCTCTTTGAAATGTCCAAAAATCCATTTTGAAATCTTCAGCAAATACTCTTTTAATTCCAAATAAATCCACTCTTCCTTAAAGTATTTAAGAAAATAGAACACAGCGTCTTATTCAGTGTTTTTCTTTGTTCTGATTCTGAGTTGTCCTGTTGGTGGTGCTGCCCTGTTAGAAGTCAGGGTGACCCTGAATATGAGTGTTGCTAGGCTATTGATGGTTTATTTGGCCAAGTGTTACAAACATGTGGTTAAGCAAATGTAAGCAAATTCTTTATTTACAGGAGCTCTCAGAGCTCTTACTATACCTACATGAATTATAAATCTTCAAAAGGAAGGTATAGTAACTGGACTTCAGCAAAAGGTTCATAGAACCATTTTTACGTTTGTTGTTGTTGTTGCCGTTAGATCCCTTGGTACTATCATTCTTGAGAATATGCTTAGAGAAATGCTGACTCAGATTCATGCTTACTGTACCCAGAGTCTACTGGATCACCCCCAGGTGAACTGGTTCCCAAAGTTGGCCTTTGAATGAGTCATCTTCCCCCATAAGGGGGTGAACTGTGTCATTCATGATAACCACTTCGCAGTTTAGTGGGACAATTCCATAATGCCTTACATTTTGTATAAGTTGAAAGCTCATAAAACATCTTTGTATATTTGCAGTGTACTAAAGAACACAAGTTAATCTAGACTAAAACAACCTCAAAGTTATTTGCCATCTTCTGAACATCTCCCTATTACAGCAACTCCCTTTCCACGAGCAGATCCAGTTTCCTTTTTCCATGGGGATAGCAGCTTCCAGCAAGCTGAACTCTCCTTTGGATCACAAATTCTTTCCTTCTCCTAAAGTTTCCTGATGTTACTACGATTTAAAATAGGTCACCTCACATTTTTGGCATTTTCATGCAATGCGGCCCACCTTGGATTGGCAAAGGAACGGACACCACTTGGGGGGAAAAAAAAAAAAAAAAGATCTAAATAGCCCAAGAAAGTCTGTTCCTGACAAGTGATCAAACTTTTCGCTCCATCCATACCTTTCCTCACAACAGCTTTTTCAAAAAGTGTGGGACTCACACTGCTTGCCCGTTGATTTTGGTGGACCTAGTAAACCTCATCAAATAACACTGAATCCTAGAATGAGAAAGTCATTCTTTTGTGAGCTCTCTTTCAACCTCACACGGCATCCTTTTTTTTTTTTAACATCAAGGAAGATGTTATGCTAGTGATGTTTTCAATAGTTCTCAAATTGAGCTAGTCTTCAATTTTGTCTAGCTGGAATTTAATAACATTGTTTCATTTTCTTTTGTATTTATTTTACTATAACTTTTTGTATTTATTTTACTATAACATGGAAAGTGATGTAGCTTTTCCATATTCCATGGCAAGATAAAATTTGTTTTGAAAATAAACTTTAAAACATTTAAACAAATAAGAGTATATTAGGAAGATTAGAACTGCTGTCATAACAGCTGCCCAGTAACCTTCTAAAGTTGACCCAAAATACATGATAACCAGTTTTACAGATGTATCAGCTGAGACCAGCAGAGGTGAAATGACTGACTCGGTGATGTGCCAGTTATTTGGCTCAGATAACCAGAGCTGGAACCAAGATCTTCTGTAGCTTCATGTACTCCCTCCGTAAAACTTTTGTATCAGGCCAGGCTTAGTGGCTCACTCCTGTAATCCCAGAGCTTTGGGAGGCCGAGGCAGGCAGATAACCTGAGGTCAGGAGTTCGAGACCAGCCTGGCCAACATGGTGAAACCCCATCTCTACTAAAACTAAAAAAAAAAAGTGCCCAGGTGTGGTGGTGAGTGTTGGAATCCCAGCTCCTTGGGAGGCTAAGGCAGGAGAATCGCTTGAACCCAGAAGGCAGAGGTTGCAGTGAGCCAAGATCACACCACTGCACTCCAGCCTGGGTGGCAGAGTGAGATGCCATCTCCAAAAAAAAACAAAGCTTTAGTATTGACCTTCTTTTTTTAAAACATAAGATTAGCAAAACCTTTTAAAATTGTTTTCCCCTCCCTGTAGCATGTTGAAATCATATTCCAAGAATAGATTTATTTAATAACTACTATTAAAATATTTAAAGCAGTTATGAATGTGAGAGCCTCGAAATAAATGTAATTGCATTCTTAAAATGCTATAACATCAGACAACTTTTTAAAAATTAAAATATTTTACTGAAAAACAGCTGAAACAACTTAAGACCTGTTAAAACAACAGATGGGCTAATGTGAGCAATGTTTACAAGAATCTTAAAATATTATAGTCAATTCAATATGGGCAAAAAATTCTGCTTTCTTAAGACCCTGAAAAGCAGCTAAAACAAAAGCCAGAGTCAACAACTGCAAATATTAACAAAAATCAAAGACCATTAGGACTACAGGAAAAATATAGAGCTGAGTAAGATGATCACATAGACTTAAAAGAAAAATGTGGATCAAATTAAGTTGAAAACAGGCTTGGACTACTTTAAAATGTACCTAATCATGGTTTTAAAAAATTCATTGCAGTTTATACAGTGTTATGGAATTTAGCCCAGAAGGAATCGGTGACTTTTTAGGAACTTTGAGGAAATGTCCCCTTGGTCTCCTGATTTGTACCTACTGACTCACTTGCTGGAAAACAGGACTTCCATGAGTTGTAGAGTCTGAGAGGCTAAAACTGTAGGCAGGGCAACTAGACACACTCAACCCTTACTGGAGGATATTTGGTTATTAAAATCATCCAGAAAAATGGGTCAGTAAAAAGTGAGGAAGTTTAGTCCAAGGAACAGATCAGAAAAACTTAGTAGGAATGTTAATGTTTGTGAATTCCTTCTATTTTAAATTTTGTCTATTTCACCTAGTATGGGATAATAGAATTCTAAAATGTATTCATTGTCTATGACTGCATAGTAAATTCTTCCAAAACCTAGTGGCTTAAAACAACAATCAATATTTATCATCTTAAAATGTTTCTAGAGGTCAGGAATTGAGAAGTGGCTTGGCTGGATGGCTCTGGTTCAGTGTCTGTCATGGCATTGCAGTCAGTTTGGCTGGCGCTGGAGGTTGGACTTACAGAGTGGCTCAATCCCTGGTGCTGGCTGTGGGCAGGAGGCCTTAGTTCCTCTCCACAAGAGCCTCTCCGCAAGGCTGCTTGAGTGTCCTCCTGACACGGTGACTGGCCTTCCTCAAGGCAGGCAATCAAAGAGGGCAGGTGGTGGCCAGGTGTGGTGGCTCACCTATAATCCCAGCACCTAAAAAGGCTGAGGTGGGGGGATCCCTTAAGCCCAGGAGTTCAAGACCAACCTGGGTAACATGGCGAAACTCAGTCTCTACTAAAACTCCAAAAATTAGTTGGGCATGGTAGCACACATGTGTAGTCCCAGCTACTCAGGAGACTGAGGTGGGATGGTCACTAGAGCCCAGGAGGTTGAGGCTGCAGTGAGCCATGACTGTGCTACTGCACTCCAGCCTGATTGTTGGAGTGAGACCCAGTCTCAAAAAAAAAAAAAAAAAAAAAAAAAGGCCAGGTGGGATATGCAACATCCTTGCTCCTAGTCTGCTAATCCTTAACCTCATCTTGAAAGTTATGAACTGCTACCTTCATCATTCTCTATTGGTTACACAGACTAGTGCAGATTCAGTGTGGGAGGAGACTACCCAAAACCATGGATACTAGAAGGTGCCAATCACTAGGGACCGTTTTAGAAGCTGACTACCACAACCAAAGATTAAATATCATGGCCGGGCGCGGTGGCTCAAGCCTGTAATCCCAGCACTTTGGGAGGCCGAGGCGGGTGGATCACGAGGTCAAGAGATCAAGACC